>NC_069504.1:275300133-275356008 GCF_027579735.1 Bombina bombina
CTGTCTGTCTCCCTCTCTGTCTCCCTCCCTCTCTGTCTGTCTGTCTGTCTCCCTCTCTGTCTGTCTGTCTCCCTCCCTCTCTGTCTGTCTGTCTGTCTGTCTCCCTCCCTCTCTGTCTGTCTGTCTCCCTCCCTCTCTGTCTGTCTCCCTCCCTCTCTGTCTGTCTGTCTGTCTGTCTCCCTCCCTCTCTGTCTGTCTGTCTCCCTCCCTCTCTGTCTGTCTGTCTGTCTGTCTCCCTCCCTCTCTGTCTGTCTGTCTCCCTCCCTCTCTGTCTGTCTGTCTCCCTCCCTCCCTCTCTGTCTGTCTGTCTCCCTCCCTCTCTGTCTGTCTGTCTCCCTCCCTCTCTGTCTGTCTGTCTCCCTCCCTCTCTGTCTGTCTGTCTCCCTCCCTCTCTGTCTCCTTCCCTCCCTCCCTCTCTGTCTGTCTGTCTGTCTCCCTCCCTCCCTGTCTGTCTCCCTCCCTCCCTGTCTGTCTCCCTCCCTCCCTGTCTGTCTCCCTCCCTCCCTCCCTGTCTGTCTCCCTCCCTCCCTCCCTGTCTGTCTGTCTGTCTGTCTCTCCCTCCCTCTCTGTCTGTCTGTCCCTCCCTCCCTATCTGTCTGTCTGTCTCTCCCTCCCTATCTGTCTGTCTGTCTCTCCCTCCCTCTCTGTCTGTCTCTCCCTCCCTCTCTGTCTGTCTCTCCCTCCCTCTCTGTCTGTCTCTCCCTCCCTCTCTGTCTGTCTCTCCCTCCCTCTCTGTCTCCCTGTCTCCCTCTCTGTCTGTCTGTCTCCCTCTCTGTCTGTCTGTCTCCCTCTCTGTCTGTCTGTCTCCCTGTCTGTCTGTCTGTCTGCCTCCCTCTCTGTCCTCCTCCCTCTCTGTCCTCCTCCCTCTCTGTCCTCCTCCCTCTCTGTCTCCCTCTCTCTGTCTGTCTCTCCCTCTCTCTGTCTGTCTCTCCCTCTCTCTGTCTGTCTCTCCCTGTCTGTCTCCCTATTGTATATAGCAGGGTTTTAATACAATGTATTTGTTGTTATTCTTTAAAACAAATCCCTAATAAAAATGTCTGTCTGTCTCCCTCCCTCTCTGTCTGTCTCCCTCCCTCTCTGTCTGTCTCCCTCCCTCTCTGTCTGTCTCCCTCCCTCTCTGTCTGTCTCCCTCCCTCTCTGTCTGTCTGTCTCCCTCTCTGTCTGTCTGTCTCCCTCTCTGTCTGTCTGTCTCCCTCTCTGTCTGTCTGTCTCCCTCTCTGTCTGTCTGTCTGTCTCCCTCTCTGTCTCCCTTGTCTGTCTCCCTCCCTCCCTTGTCTGTCTCCCTCTCTGTCTGTCTGTCTCCCTCTCTGTCTGTCTGTCTCCCTCTCTGTCTGTCTGTCTGTCTCCCTCTCTGTCTCCCTTGTCTGTCTCCCTCCCTCCCTTGTCTGTCTCCCTCCCTCCCTTGTCTCCCTCCCTCCCTCCCTTGTCTGTCTCCCTCCCTCCCTTGTCTGTCTCCCTCCCTCCCTTGTCTGTCTCCCTCCCTCCCTTGTCTGTCTCCCTCCCTCCCTTGTCTGTCTCCCTCCCTCCCTTGTCTGTCTCCCTCCCTTGTCTGTCTCCCTCCCTCCCTCCCTTGTCTGTCTCCCTCCCTCCCTTGTCTGTCTCCCTCCCTCCCTTGTCTGTCTCCCTCCCTCCCTTGTCTCCCTCCCTCCCTTGTCTGTTTCCCTCCCTCCCTTGTCTCCCTCCTTGTCTCCCTCCCTCGTCTCCCTCCCTCGTCTCCCTCCCTCGTCTCCCTCCCTCGTCTCCCTCCCTCCCTCCCTTGTCTCCCTCCCTCCCTCCCTCCCTTGTCTCCCTCCCTCCCTCGTCTGTCTCCCTCCCTCCCTTGTCTGTCTCCCTCCCTCCCTTGTCTCCCTCCCTCCCTCCCTTGTCTCCCTCCCTCTCTCCCTCCCTTGTCTCCCTCCCTCTCTCCCTCCCTTGTCTCCCTCCCTTGTCTCCCTCCCTCCCTCCCTTGTCTCCCTCCCTCCCTCCCTCCCTTGTCTCCCTCCCTCCCTCCCTTGTCTCCCTCCCTCCCTCCCTCCCTCCCTTGTCTCCCTCCCTCCCTCCCTCCCTTGTCTCCCTCCCTCCCTCCCTTGTCTCCCTCCCTCCCTCCCTGAACAATTCCTTCATACTTTTTTTCATATTCAGTAATAAAGTGTGTTCAGTTTAAAATTTAAAGTGACAGTAACGTTTTTTGTGCTTTGTTATCAAGTTTATGCCTGTTTAACATGTCTGAACTATCAGATAGACTATGTTCTGTATGTGGGGAAGCCAAGGTTCCTTCTCATTTAAATAGATGTGAAGTATGTGACAAACAATTTAGGGAAAATGATGCCCAAGATGATTCCTCAAGTGAGGGGAGTAAGCATGGTACTGCATCATCCCCTCCTGTGTCTACGCCAGTCTTGCCCACTTAGGAGGCCCCTAGTACATCTAGTGCGCCAATACTTCTTACTATGCAACAATTAACGGCTGTAATGGATAATTCTATTAAAAACATTTTAGCCAAAATGCCCACTTATCAGCGTAAGCGCGACTGCTCTGTTTTAGATACTGAAGAGCATGAGGACACTGATGATAATGGTTCTGACATGCCCTTACACCAGTCTGAAGGGGCCAGGGAGGTTTTGTCTGAGGGAGAAATTTCAGATTCAGGAAAAATTTCTCATCAAGCTGAACCTGACGTTATTACATTCAAATTTAAATTGGAACATCTCCGCGCTCTGCTTAAGGAGGTGTTATCTACTCTGGATGATTGTGACAATTTGGTCATTCCAGAGAAATTATGTAAGATGGACAAGTTCCTAGAGGTCCCGGTGCCCCCCGAAGCTTTTCCTATACCCAAGCGGGTGGCGGACATTGTAAATAAAGAATGGGAAAGGCCCGGCATACCTTTTGTCCCTCCCCCTATATTTAAGAAATTGTTTCCTATGGTCGACCCCAGAAAGGACTTATGGCAGACAGTCCCCAAGGTCGAGGGGGCGGTTTCTACTCTAAACAAACGCACTACTATCCCTATAGAAGATAGTTGTGCTTTCAAAGATCCTATGGATAAAAAATTAGAGGGTGTTACAGAAGCATTAGTTATTTTGTTATAAAGAGCTTATTTCCCAGCAGCAATGCCTGAACCAGCAAGCCAGTGCCTAAGAAGGGCTCCAAGAAAAAAGGAACAAGTATCATTTCATAAAGAGTTAACTCTTTTTTTTCAGCTTTTAGAAACTATTGCCTAAATACACGTTTGTCTAATCACCTCTGGAGCCAGACTGCTAATTGATAAGATGAACTTGTAAACTTGTTATCTTAAGTACTGTAATCCTATTGTGGCCTGTCAAAGGACAGTGCTCTCTATCTAAATGTGTGATGGGGGATTTTGTGCTTCCCCCCTCTCCCCCTGGGAGTGCCCTGTGTGCATGTAACCTTAATAAAAAGCAGGCTGGGCATCCCAGTCCTGAGTTCTTGTTTGACCCTCAATCGCAGCGTTGACTCGTTTTTGTGGGCAGAAGGGTATCCTAGCTGTACTGCAGCTAAGGGAGATTATTCTATATTTGCGAGACTCATATAGAATACTATGGAAAGCAGCTTCTCCCCTCTTTAGCAATAGGGATCCAGGCTACTAAGCGGTCCATCTCTCAGCGAGACTAAGGGTAACCGTAACATTTGGTGGCAGCGGCGGGATTTTCCTGGATTTCCTAGGAGAGGTACAGAACGGATGGAGAGCGCTTACGAAAAATTGAAGCGTACAACGCTAAAGGATTTACTTGAAAGCAGAGGGGGGTACGCCAGCAACCGGCCGAGGAGAGAGCTGATCGCAGAATTGACCGAACTGGATCAGAGCTTCACAATGGCGGAAACACCGACCACGATTAGTGACGAAAAAACCAGGATTGTTCGGGAAAGGCTCTCATTATACGGGCCGAACCCCTCCATGAAATTGGTACAGCAGTTGATGGCGGAGGCGGACAAGGATATACGAGAGACTCGAGCCCACGAACTCAACCTAGCGAACGCACACCGCAATGCTGAAGCCCCGCAGGTAATCATCCCTGTCGAAAATTCTGGGAGGCCCAAGATACCCTATGCTGCATTTCGACCCTTCCTAGAGAGCGAGACAGGGATTGATGAATATTTGGCGGACTTCGAAAGGCAATGTGCCCTGCACCAGATTCCCAACAGAGAGTGGCCCACGATATTGTCTGGGAAACTATCTGGGCGAGCCCTGGAAGCCTTTCGTACTCTGGGTGCTGAGGAAGTGACACAGTATGAGCTAGTTAAGGAGACACTGTTGCGACGGTACGCTGTAACTCCGGACACGTATCGCCGACAGTTTCGGGGCACGGAAAAGAAGCCTAACGATACCCATATGGAATGGGCGCACCGAATGCGGAGAGCGGCAAATCACTGGCTGAGCGGAAGTAAAGCGGTGACTGGGGAGGAAATTTTACAATTGTTTCTCTTAGAACATTTTTATAATGGCATGGAACAGCAAGGGAAGGAATGGCTGCGAGACAGGCGGCCTTCTACCTTAGAAGAAGCAGCCAAATTGGCCGATGAACATTATGACTCCCGTCTTCACGAACCCATGAACTACCGAGCTCCAGCACGGGTCGAACCGAGAGAGGTTTACCGTGCACCCCCTCGTGCTGAATTCCGAGCCCCGGTGCCCACAGGGCCCGTCCGACACTCAGGACCACCCAATAACAGCTCTGAGCGTCCCAGACCGACTTGCCACCGATGCAAGCAACCAGGGCATTTCATGGCTAGCTGCCCCCTTAATACGCACCAGACACCCAGGAATTACAATTACCCCTCTGGGTCCTATTGTCCGGCCCGGGCCCTCTGTGTTAACCAAGAGGCCCCTATGGAGGGATATGTGGGGCCGCTTCACGAGGCAGACCCTGTACATGCTGCCTCAGATAACCGCCAGCACCATCGGCAGAGGGTATGGCTCGAGGGGCGATCTACCGAGGGATTGCAAGACACAGGGGCTACTATCACGCTGGTACAGAGTCATTTGGTGCCAGAGCACAAGCGATCCGGACAGACTGTGGCCGTTAGAGTGGCGGGGGGGGATGTGTACAAAATTCCAACAGCTAAAGTGCATCTTGATTGGGGAGCGGGAAAGGGGGCTGTGAACATGGGCCTAATGGATAATTTACCTGCCGAAGTACTACTGGGCAAAGATTTGGGCCCCATGACTTCTGCCTATGCTCCAGTATGCAACAACGAGGCGGACCCAGTGACTACACGGGCCCAAGCCCGGACGGAGCGAGAGCTCTCACCAGTGCGGGAGACACAGGTAAGACCTACCCCGACCTTGCCTGACAGGTTAGGCCCCATACCCTGGGACACCCCAGATGCTTTCGAGGCAGAGTCTAAGACTGACCCGACCTTACAAAAGTACCGGGAACGAGCAGAGACCAGAGGGGGCGGGGCAGATAACGAAACATTCTTATGGGAAAAAGGGAAACTATACCGCTGGACAGAGAAAAGGGGACAGCGTAGGCGACAGCTGGTAGTGCCCCACAAATACCGTCAAGAAATCCTCAAAATAGGCCACGACATCCCCTTAGCAGGCCACCTAGCCGTAACCCGTACCCTACACCGCATTACTCACACGTTCTTTTGGCCAGGGGTGCACGCTGACGTTAGAACTTACTGTAACACCTGCGATGTGTGTCAACGAGTAGGAAGGCGAGGCGATCACCCTAAAGCCCATCTAGTAAATATGCCCATTGTAGAGGAACCCTTCAGCCGGGTTGCTATTGACCTAGTGGGACCACTGGCTACCCCTAGTCCCTCCGGTAAGCGCTACATTCTTACCGTAGTGGACTACGCTACCAGGTACCCAGAGGCTGTCGCCCTATCCAACATACAAGCGGATACGGTAGCGAATGCACTAGTACAGGTGTTCTCCCGGGTAGGATTTCCAAAAGAAATCCTATCCGACCGAGGCACCCAATTTACGGCTGAATTGACCCAACAACTCTGGCAGGTTTGCAAAATTAAGTCCCTCCTGAGCTCCCCATACCACCCCCAGACGAACGGGCTGTGTGAGAGGTTCAATGGGACCCTCAAGCAAATGCTCAAGACGTTCACTCAGGAATACCGAGACTGGGAACGCTTCCTGCCGCACCTCCTATTTGCTTATCGGGAGGTGCCCCAGGAAACAACAGGGTTCTCTCCCTTCGAGTTGCTCTATGGAAGAAAGGTACGGGGACCCCTAAACCTGATCCGGGAGCACTGGGAGGGAGAGATGGAGGCTGACGGTGTCCCCATTGTGCCATACGTGCTGGAACTCAGGGACCGAATGGAGCAATTAGCCAAATCCGTGCGGGCTAATCTCCAGTTGGCCCAGAGAAGACAGAAAGTATGGTACGATCGGGGGGCCCGAAAGAGAATCTTCACCATAGGACAAAAGGTGTTAGTACTTAAGCCGGTGAAGACAGACAAATTGCAGGCGTCCTGGCAGGGTCCCTACCAGATCGTAGAGAAAAGGGGAGACACCACTTATGTGATAGCTAGCTGCCATGACAACAATCTTAGAAAGACATTCCATGTAAACATGCTCAAGGAATATTTTGAGCGACCAGAGAACGTGACGGCCGTATGTTGTTCCCCTCAGGAAGACCCCGACAGTTTACCCATTCCAGACCTATTAGAAAAGAGTCTCCCCACAGGTATAGTGGCGCAGGTTCAGATAGGGGACCGACTTAGCCCCACTGAAAGGGAGCAGCTCAACCAACTCCTCCAGTCCAAACACCTCACCTTCTCCCCGAAGCCAGGGTACACTACTTTAACCACCCACCAGGTAGATACTCCGGGACAAGCTCCCTTGCGCCAGGCTCCGTACCGAATCCCCGAAGCAGTTAGGACAGGAATGAAGAAGGAGATCGATGAGATGCTCCAGCTCAGGGTAATTGAGCCCTCCGATAGTCCCTGGGCCTCCCCAGTTGTCTTGGTGCCCAAGAAAGATGGGACCACCCGGTTCTGCGTAGACTATCGGAGGCTCAATGAAAATACTGTGACGGACGCTTACCCTATGCCCAGGGTAGACGAGCTACTCGATCGTATAGCCAGGGGAAATTACCTGACCACTATTGACCTCTGCAAAGGTTACTGGCAGATTCCCCTGGCCCCGGAGGCTATCCCCAAGTCGGCATTCGTCACCCCATTCGGCTTATATCAGTTTAGGGTAATGCCGTTTGGGATGAAGAATGCCCCAGCTACATTCCAGCGCTTGGTGGATAGGCTCCTGGATGGCTTCCAGAGTTTTGCTTGCGCCTACCTGGACGACATAGCGATCCACAGTGAGTCCTGGGAGGACCACTTAGCTCATGTGGGAATGGTTCTGGATCAGATCCGGGCTGCTGGCCTGACTCTGAAGCCAGAAAAATGCCACTTTGGGATGGCCGAGGTACAGTACCTGGGTCACCGGGTGGGGTGTGGAAAGCAGCGACCAGAGCCGGCCAAAATAGAAGCTGTCGCCAATTGGCCCACCCCCATCACTAAGACTCAGGTCCTAGCCTTCCTGGGCACGGCAGGGTACTATAGACGGTTCGTACCAGACTACAGCACACTTGCCAAACCCCTGACTGACTTGACCAAGAAGAACTTACCTCGACAGGTCCTGTGGTCTCCCCACTGTGAAACGGCTTTCCAGGCTCTCAAAAATGCTCTAATTAACGCTCCTGTCTTGGCGGCCCCAGCCCTTAACAAACGTTTTATCGTCCATACAGATGCTTCCATGTTTGGGCTGGGAGCCGTCCTCAGCCAAGTAGGTGAAGATGGAGGGGAGCATCCAGTTGCCTACATCAGCCGGAAGCTCCTGCCCCGCGAAGTCAGCTATGCAGCGGTCGAAAAGGAGTGTTTGGCTTTGGTGTGGGCATTAAAGAAATTGACTCCCTATTTATATGGTCAGGAGTTCACTCTGGTCACTGACCATAACCCGTTGGTGTGGCTGAACCGGGTCTCTGGAGATAACGGCAGGCTATTACGTTGGAGCTTATCGTTGCATCCCTTCAATTTCACCATTACTTACAGACCTGGGAAACAGAATGGCAACGCCGACGGGTTGTCCAGACAAACCGACCTCAGCCCCGCATAACCAGCGGTCTGGACAGCCTTAGTCTGCCCCGAAAAGGGGTCAGACCGTGTCTGCCAGAGTGTTCCACAGAAAGGGAGCACTGTTACAGAAGCATTAGTTATTTTGTTATAAAGAGCTTATTTCCCAGCAGCAATGCCTGAACCAGCAAGCCAGTGCCTAAGAAGGGCTCCAAGAAAAAAGGAACAAGTATCATTTCATAAAGAGTTAACTCTTTTTTTTCAGCTTTTAGAAACTATTGCCTAAATACACGTTTGTCTAATCACCTCTGGAGCCAGACTGCTAATTGATAAGATGAACTTGTAAACTTGTTATCTTAAGTACTGTAATCCTATTGTGGCCTGTCAAAGGACAGTGCTCTCTATCTAAATGTGTGATGGGGGATTTTGTGCTTCCCCCCTCTCCCCCTGGGAGTGCCCTGTGTGCATGTAACCTTAATAAAAAGCAGGCTGGGCATCCCAGTCCTGAGTTCTTGTTTGACCCTCAATCGCAGCGTTGACTCGTTTTTGTGGGCAGAAGGGTATCCTAGCTGTACTGCAGCTAAGGGAGATTATTCTATATTTGCGAGACTCATATAGAATACTATGGAAAGCAGCTTCTCCCCTCTTTAGCAATAGGGATCCAGGCTACTAAGCGGTCCATCTCTCAGCGAGACTAAGGGTAACCGTAACAGAGGGTTTGCTTAAAAAGATGTTTGTTCAGCAAGGTTACCTTCTACAACCAATTTCATGCATGGTTCCTGTCACTACAGCAGCGTGTTTCTGGTTCGATGAACTAGAAAAGTCGCTCAATAAAGAATCTTCTTATGAGGAGGTTATGGACAGAGTTCAAGCTCTTAAATTGGCTAACTCTTTTACTTTGGACGCCACTTTGCAATTAGCTAGATTAGCGGCGAAAAATTCAGGTTTTGCTATTGTGGCGCGCAGAGCGCTTTGGCTAAAGTCTTGGTCAGCGGATGCGTCCTCCAAGAACAAATTGCTTAACATACCTTTCAAGGGGAAAACGCTGTTTGGCCCTGATTTGAAAGAGATTATTTCAGATATCACTGGGGGAAAGGGCCACGCCCTTCCTCAGGATAGGTCTTTTAAGGCTAAAAATAAACCAAATTTTCGTCCCTTTCGTAGAAACGGACCAGCCTCAAATTCTACATCCTCTAAGCAAGAGGGTAATACTTCTCAAACCAAGCCAGCCTGGAGGCCAATGCAAGGCTGGAACAAAGGTAAGCAGGCCAAGAAACCTGCCACTGCTACCAAGACAGCATGAGATGTTGGCCCTCGATCCGGGACCGGATCTGGTGGGGGGCAGACTTTCTCTCTTCGCTCAGGCTTGGGCAAGAGATGTTCTGGATCCTTGGGCACTAGAAATAGTATCCCAAGGTTATCTTCTGGAATTCAAGGAGCTACCCCCAAGGGGAAGGTTCCACAGGTCTCAATTGTCTTCAGACCACATAAAAAGACAGGCATTCTTACATTGTGTAGAAGACCTGTTAAAAATGGGAGTGATTCATCCTGTTCCGTTAGGAGAACAAGGGATGGGATTCTACTCCAATCTGTTCATAGTTCCCAAAAAAGAGGGAACATTCAGACCAATCTTAGATCTCAAGATCCTAAACAAATTTCTCAGGGTTCCATCGTTCAAAATGGAAACCATTCGGACAATTCTTCCTACCATCCAGGAAGGTCAATTCATGACCACGGTGGATTTAAAGGATGCGTATCTACATATTCCTATCCACAAGGAACATCATCGGTTCCTAAGGTTCGCCTTTCTGGACAAACATTACCAGTTCGTGGCACTTCCATTCGGATTAGCCACTGCTCCAAGGATTTTCACAAAGGTACTAGGGTCCCTTCTAGCGGTGCTAAGACCAAGGGGCATTGCAGTAGTACCTTACTTGGACGACATACTGATTCAAGCGTCGTCTCTGCCACAGGCAAAGGCTCATACGGACATTGTCCTAGCCTTTCTCAGATCTCACGGGTGGAAAGTGAACGTAGAAAAAAGTTCTCTATCCCCGTCAACAAGGGTTCCCTTCTTGGGAACAATATTAGACTCCTTAGAAATGAAGATTTTTCTGACAGAGGCCAGAAAATCAAAACTTCTAAACTCTTGTCAAGTACTTCATTCTGTTCTTCTTCCTTCCATTGCGCAGTGCATGGAAGTAATAGGTTTGATGGTTGCGGCAATGGACATAGTTCCTTTTGCGCAAATTCATCTAAGACCATTACAACTGTGCATGCTCAGACAGTGGAATGGGGATTATACAGACTTGTCTCCGACGATCCAAGTAGATCAGAGGACCAGAGATTCACTCCGTTGGTGGCTGACCCTGGACAACCTGTCACAAGGGATGAGCTTCCGCAGACCAGAGTGGGTCATTGTCACGACCGACGCCAGTCTGGTGGGCTGGGGCGCGGTCTGGGAACCCCTGAAAGCTCAGGGTCTATGGTCTCGGGAAGAATCTCTTCTCCCGATAAACATTCTGGAACTAAGAGCGATATTCAATGCTCTCAAGGCTTGGCCTCAACTAGCAAAGGCCAAATTCATAAGGTTTCAATCAGACAACATGACGACTGTTGCATATATCAACCATCAGGGGGGAACAAGGAGTTCCCTGGCGATGGAAGAAGTGACCAAAATAATTCGATGGGCGGAGATTCACTCCTGCCACTTGTCTGCAATCCACATCCCAGGAGTGGAAAATTGGGAAGCGGATTTTCTGAGTCGTCAGACATTTCATCCGGGGGAGTGGGAACTCCATCCGGAAATCTTTGCCCAAATAACTCAATTATGGGGCATTCCAGACATGGACCTAATGGCGTCTCGTCAGAACTTCAAGGTTCCTTGCTACGGGTCCAGATCCAGGGATCCCAAGGCGACTCTAGTGGATGCACTAGTAGCGCCCTGGACCTTCAACCTAGCTTATGTATTCCCACCGTTTCCTCTCATTCCCAGGCTGGTAGCCAGGATCAATCAGGAGAGGGTTTCGGTGATCTTGATAGCTCCTGCGTGGCCACGCAGAACTTGGTATGCAGACCTGGTGAATATGTCATCGGCTCCACCATGGAAGCTACCTTTGAGACAGGACCTTCTTGTTCAAGGTCCGTTCGAACATCCGAATCTGGCCTCACTCCAACTGACTGCTTGGAGATTGAACGCTTGATTTTATCAAAGCGCGGGTTCTCAGATTCTGTCATTGATACTCTTATTCAGGCTAGAAAGCCTGTAACTAGAAAAATTTACAATAAAATATGGAAAAAATATATCTGTTGATGCGAATCTAAAGGATTCCCATGGAACAAGATTAAGATTCCTAAGATTCTATCCTTTCTACAAGAGGGTTTGGAGAAAGGATTATCTGCAAGTTCTTTGAAGGGACAGATTTCTGCTTTATCTGTTTTACTTCACAAAAAGCTGGCGGCTGTGCCAGATGTTCAAGCTTTTGTTCAGGCTCTGGTTAGAATCAAGCCTGTTTACAAACCTTTGACTCCTCCTTGGAGTCTCAATTTAGTTCTTTCAGTTCTTCAAGGGGTTCCGTTTGAACCCTTACATTCCGTAGATATTAAGTTATTATCTTGGAAAGTTTTGTTTTTGGTTGCAATTTCTTCTGCCAGAAGAGTTTCAGAGTTATCTGCTCTGCAGTGTTCTCCTCCTTATCTGGTGTTCCATGCAGATAAGGTGGTTTTGCGTACTAAACCTGGTTTTCTTCCGAAAGTTGTTTCTAACAAAAATATTAACCAGGAGATAGTTGTGCCTTCTTTGTGTCCGAATCCAGTTTCAAAGAAGGAACGTTTGTTGCACAATTTGGATGTAGTTCGTGCTCTAAAATTCTATTTAGAGGCTACAAAGGATTTCAGACAAACATCTTCCTTGTTTGTTGTTTATTCTGGTAAAAGGAGAGGTCAAAAAGCAACTTCTACCTCTTTCTCTTTTTGGCTTAAAAGCATCATCCGATTGGCTTATGAGACTGCCGGACGGCAGCCTCCTGAAAGAATCACAGCTCACTCCACTAGGGCTGTGGCTTCCACATGGGCCTTCAAGAACGAGGCTTCTGTTGATCAGATATGTAAGGCAGCGACTTGGTCTTCACTGCACACTTTTACCAAATTTTACAAATTTGATACTTTTGCTTCTTTGGAGGCTATTTTTGGGAGAAAGGTTTTGCAAGCCGTGGTGCCTTCCATCTAGGTGACCTGATTTGCTCCCTCCCATCATCCGTGTCCTAAAGCTTTGGTATTGGTTCCCACAAGTAAGGATGACGCCATGGACCGGACACACCTATGTTGGAGAAAACAGAATTTATGCTTACCTGATAAATTACTTTCTCCAACGGTGTGTCCGGTCCACGGCCCGCCCTGGTTTTTAATCAGGTCTGATGAATTATTTTCTCTAACTACAGTCACCACGGTATCATATGATTTCTCCTATGCATATTCCTCCTTTACGTCGGTCGAATGACTGGGGAAGGCGGAGCCTAGGAGGGATCATGTGACCAGCTTTGC
Source organism: Bombina bombina (assembly GCF_027579735.1). Lineage (NCBI taxonomy): Eukaryota > Metazoa > Chordata > Amphibia > Anura > Bombinatoridae > Bombina > Bombina bombina. The sequence continues at coordinate 275,312,710 of NC_069504.1, forward strand.
TGGGCTCTTTGCCATTTCCTGTTGGGGAAGAGAATATCCCACAAGTAAGGATGACGCCGTGGACCGGACACACCGTTGGAGAAAGTAATTTATCAGGTAAGCATAAATTCTGTTTTTCTTAAATGGAGAGAGTCCACAGCTGCATTCATTACTTTTGGAAATTAAGAACCTGGCCACCAGGAGGAGGCAAAGACAACCCAGCCAAAGGCTTAAATACTCCTCCCACTCCCCTCATTCTTTGCCTTTCGTCCAAGGAGGTTGGCAGAGAAGTGTCAGAATTTTTTATTTTTGTTTTTTATCTCTTATGGAGGGTAGTACTCTTCGGCATGGGACAGGAGTTTTAAGTAATCCTGTCAGTCTCTCGATGAGGGCTTGGATGAAAGTTAGTCCGCAGATGCAGGGAGAGTGTTTCTGCAAAACCATCCCGACTTATATTAACAGCTCCTCAAGCAATCAGCGTTGTCGAACTTCACAACGCTGCCTGCTTTTTTCTCTCAAGTCCATGGCGGAGGCGATTCCACCATTCGTCACACTTGAAAGGCCGTGTTCCTGTTCCACAGCGTAGATTCCGGTAAGATCGTTTCATTTTACTTTAACGTCAATGTACTGTAATGTGAATGTTTTCCCGGGAGGCTACACACCTTTGCTGGTCTAACTATATGACATAAGTGTCTCCGTGAGTTTCTGTTCATATCTTGGAATCGAGGGTTTATATCTCCTGAGGGGGGTTATTGAACAGGGGGGTTTATAATCATGTTTGTCATGTGATTCAACCTACTTATGTGTGATGTACCTGGAACTTTGAGGCCTTTGGAAGTGACACAGCCTTTTGGTTGGGCGCGCTTTTTTGAACTGTACGGTTCACCTTGTGTTCGGGCGTGGTTACGCTCTGTTCCCCATTTTTTAATTCCTGACCGTGTGGCAACGGTGATATTCTAGTCCGCAGGGGTCTGGTCATAGGAGGTGGTGAGTGCCCCTACCATTGTGGGTGTCAGGTGCCTCCTTGAGGACGGTTATTGCCCTTCCGGTTTCTTCCCTTTTTCTTTAGGGAATATTTGCTTCTTCGTGAGCCGGATTCCTTACTAGGGGCTTCTCTTGGTCGGGAAGTGGAAGGTGGACTTGGTTCCACCTGGAATCTTGCTGGTTCCATGTCAGACTGTGGGGCCTTGTTTTGATAGATCCTTGGGTCTATGGCCTTGTCTGTTTTCAGAGTTGGGTTGTACTTGTACTCTGGGGGGATGGCTCTGCCATCTTTACTCCCGTTCCTGTGCCAGTTTCGGGATTCTTTGTTCCCTTGTATTTGTGACCCAGCTGGGTCTACAGGTCACAGTATCCTTTCGGATGTGTGAGCTTGCTGAGTCTATTCTGTTAGCTCTATCTGCTAGGAGATGGGTTTCCTTTCTCCTTGCTCCTTTTACCGGAGACGGTTTCCTCTTCTTTCGGGTTCTGAGGGTAATTTCTCCTTCTCAGGGAGCCTCGATGGAGGCTTTGTGTTCCTTTTTTTAGGGACCTGTGAGTAGGTCTAGCGGCTTCGGTTGCCTGGAGCGTGCCCTCTGTCGGGGGCTGTTTTGTGCGGTCGGTTTTCTTGACTGCTTCTTTTTCTTCCTTGCAGCTAGCTGGACTGCTAGATTAGCGTCCTAATGCCCTGTGGCTACTCTGCACTGTAGAAACCCGAGGGTTGCAAGTTCGATCCTCGGGGAGGTCTACTCAGCCTTCTTCCTTTCGAGGTTGAAAAGATGAGCAGCGCATTGAGTCCCTTAAGGGGGATTAGCCACGCTTTACAGGACATTCATGTTTTAGCTCCCTCTGTGTTCTTAAACTTGTGGTTTTGCCTGGGTCTATTACACGCTCTTTCATGGTCGAATACTTAAGTATCTATGTTCCAAGGAATGGGAAAACAGCACCACTGTAATAGTGCACGGTGTAGGGGTTAACTGCAAAAAAACCTTTCTATATCCAATAGGACACAATTCACTAGCACTTCAATTCATATAAATAATATCTTTATTATAGACCCATTAAAACAAGCGTCGTTTTGGGGATTAACCCCTTAGTCATGCTATCTCATGATAGCATGACTAAGGGGTTAATCCACGAAACGTCGCTTGTTTTAATGGGTCTATAATAAAGATTATTTCTCTTGTTAAGTGTATCCAGTCCACGGATCATCCATTACTTATGGGATATTAACTCCTCCCCAACAGGAAGTGCAAGAGGATTCACCCAGCAGAGCTGCTATATAGCTCCTCCCCTAACTGCCATTTCCAGTCATTCTCTTGCACCCAACGAATAGATAGGATGTGTGAGAGGACTGTGGTGATTATACTTAGTTTCATACCTTCAATCAAAAGTTTGTTATTTTATAATAGCACCGGAGTGTGTTATTCCTTCTCTGGTAGAATTTGAAGAAGAATCTACCTGAGTTTTTCTATGATTTTAGCCGGAGTAGTTAAGATCATATTGCTGTTTCTCGGCCATCTGAGGAGAGGTAAACTTCAGATCAGGGGACAGCGGGCAGATTAATCTGCAAAGAGGTATGTAGCAGCTTATTATTTTCTGACAATGGAATTGATGAGAAAATTCTGCCATACCGATATAATGTAAACTCAGCCTTAAATGCAGTAGCAGCAACTGGTATCAGGCTGTCATGTATGTATATTTTACACTTCAGTATTCTGGGGAATTGCACTTCACTGGAATTATACTGTATGCATAAAACTTTAGCCTAATTTGCAGGGACTAGCAACAGGCTTTTTAATAACACTCAATTTATTAATGTTAAACGTTTTTTGCTGGCATGTAAAATCGTTTAATTTTCTGAGGTACTGGGTGAAAAAAATGTTTTGGGCACTATTTTTTTCCACTTGGCAGTCGTTTTATTTAATTTATGACAGTTTACTGATCTCTCTCACTGTTATGTGTGAGGGGGAGGGGCCTTTTTTGGCGCTTTTGCTACGCATCAAAAAATTCAGTCAGAAGTTTATTGTCTTCCCTGCATGATCCGGTTCATCTCTACAGAACTCAGGGGTCTTCAAAACTTGTTTTGAGGGAGGTAATCACTCACAGCAGAGCTGTGAGATTGTAGTTGACTGTGATAAAAAAACGTTTATTTCTGTATTTTTTTTCTGCTATCAGGGTTAGTTATCCTTTGCTAATGGGAGCAATCCTTTGCTAAAATTGTGTTTTTTTACAAAGATTTGATGCTATAACTTTTCAGTTTATTAATTTTCAACTGTCATAACTTTTTCTGTGCTTCTTATAGGCACAGTACGTTTTCATATTATAGTAAATTACTTGAAAAGTATTTCCAAGTTGCTAGTTTATTTGCTAGTGTGTTAAACATGTCTGATTCAGAGGAAGATATCTGTGCTATATGTGCTAAAGCCAAAGTGGAGCCCAATAGAAATTTATGTACTAACTGTATTGATGCTACTTTAAATAAAAGTCAATCTGTACAAATTGAACATATTTCACCAAACAACGAGGGGAGAGTTATGCCGACTAACTCGCCTCACGTGTCAGTACCTGCTCGGGAGGTGCGTGATATTGTAGCGCCGAGTACATCTGGGCGGCCATTACAAATCACATTACAGGATATGGCTACTGTTATGACTGAAGTTTTGGCTAAATTACCAGAACTAAGAGGTAAGCGTGATCACTCTGGGGTGAGAACAGAGTGCGCTGATAATATTAGGGCCATGTCAGACACTGCGTCACAATTTGCAGAACATGAGGACGGAGAGCTTCATTCTGCGGGTGACGGTTCTGATCCAAACAAACTGGATTCAGATATTTCCAATTTTAAATTTAAGCTGGAAAACCTCCGTGTATTACTAGGGGAGGTGTTAGCGGCTCTGAATGATTGTAACACAGTTGCAATACCAGAGAAAATGTGTAGGTTGGATAAATATTTTGCGGTACCGGCGAGTACTGACGTGTTTCCTATACCTAAGAGACTTACTGAAATTGTTACTAAGGAGTGGGATAGACCCGGTGTGCCGTTCTCACCCCCTCCGATATTTAGAAAGATGTTTCCAATAGACGCCACCACACGGGACTTATGGCAAACGGTCCCTAAGGTGGAGGGAGCAGTTTCTACTTTAGCTAAGCGTACCACTATCCCGGTGGAGGATAGCTGTGCCTTTTCAGATCCAATGGATAAAAAGTTAGAGGGTTACCTTAAGAAAATGTTTGTTCAACAAGGTTTTATATTGCAACCTCTTGCATGCATTGCGCCTGTCACGGCTGCAGCAGCATTTTGGTTTGAGTCTCTGGAAGAGACACTTGAATCAGCTCCATTAGATGAGATTACACACAAGCTTAAAGCCCTTAAGTTAGCTAACTCATTTATTTCAGATGCCGTAGTACATTTAACTAAACTTACGGCTAAGAATTCCGGATTCGCCATTCAGGCACGCAGAGCACTGTGGCTAAAATCCTGGTCAGCTGACGTTACTTCTAAATCTAAATTGCTTAATATACCTTTCAAAGGACAGACCTTATTCGGGCCCGGGTTGAAAGAAATTATCGCTGACATTACAGGAGGTAAAGGCCATGCCCTGCCTCAAGACAGAGCCAAACCTAAGGCTAGACAGTCTAATTTTCGTTCCTTTCGTAATTTCAAAGCAGGAGCAGCATCAACTTCCTCTGCACCAAAACAGGAAGGAGCTGTTGCTCGCTACAGACAAGGCTGGAGACCTAACCAGTCCTGGAACAAGGGCAAGCAGGCCAGGAAACCTGCTGCTGCCCCTAAGACAGCATGAATCGAGGGCCCCCGATCTGGGAACGGATCTAGTGGGGGGCAGACTTTCTCTCTTCGTCCAGGCTTGGGCAAGAGATGTCCAGGATCCCTGGGCGTTAGAGATCATATCTCAGGGATACCTTCTAGACTTCAAATTCTCTCCCCCAAGAGGGAGATTTCATCTGTCAAGGTTGTCAACAAACCAAATAAAGAAAGAGGCGTTTCTACGCTGCGTACAAGATCTTTTATTAATGGGAGTGATCCATCCGGTTCCGCGGTCGGAACAAGGACAAGGGTTTTACTCAAATCTGTTTGTGGTTCCCAAAAAAGAGGGAACTTTCAGGCCAATCTTGGATTTAAAGATCCTAAACAAATTCCTAAGAGTTCCATCGTTCAAAATGGAAACTATTCGGACAATTTTACCCATGATCCAAAAGGGTCAGTACATGACCACAGTGGATTTAAAGGATGCTTACCTTCACATACCGATTCACAAAGATCATTACCGGTATCTAAGGTTTGCCTTTCTAGACAGGCATTACCAGTTTGTAGCTCTTCCATTCGGATTGGCTACGGCTCCGAGAATCTTCACAAAGGTTCTGGGTGCTCTTCTGGCTGTACTAAGACCGCGAGGAATTGCGGTAGCTCCGTACCTAGACGACATTCTGATACAAGCTTCAAGCTTTCAAACTGCCAAGTCTCATACAGAGTTAGTACTGGCATTTCTAAGGTCGCATGGATGGAACGTGAACGAAAAGAAGAGTTCTCTCTTTCCACTCACAAGAGTTCCCTTCTTGGGGACTCTTATAGATTCTGTAGAAATGAAGATTTACCTGACAGAAGACAGGTTAACAAAGCTTCAAAATGCATGCCGTGTCCTTCATTCCATTCAACACCCGTCAGTAGCTCAATGCATGGAGGTGATCGGCTTAATAGTAGCAGCAATGGACATAGTACCCTTTGCACGCCTACATCTCAGACCGCTGCAATTGTGCATGCTAAGTCAGTGGAATGGGGATTACTCAGACTTGTCCCCTACTCTGAATCTGGATCAAGAGACCAGAAATTCTCTTCTATGGTGGCTTTCTCGGCCACATCTGTCCAGGGGGATGCCATTCAGCAGGCCGGACTGGACAATTGTAACAACAGACGCCAGCCTACTAGGTTGGGGCGCTGTCTGGAATTCTCTGAAGGCTCAGGGACAATGGAATCAGGAGGAGAGTCTCCTACCAATAAACATTCTGGAATTGAGAGCAGTTCTCAATGCCCTTCTGGCTTGGCCCCAGTTAACAACTCGGGGGTTCATCAGGTTTCAGTCGGACAACATCACGACTGTAGCTTACATCAACCATCAGGGAGGGACAAGAAGCTCCCTAGCAATGATGGAAGTATCAAAGATAATTCGCTGGGCAGAGTCTCACTCTTGCCACCTGTCAGCAATCCACATCCCGGGAGTGGAGAACTGGGAGGCGGATTTCTTAAGTCGTCAGACTTTTCATCCGGGGGAGTGGGAACTTCATCCGGAGGTCTTTGCCCAAATACTTCGACGTTGGGGCAAACCAGAGATAGATCTCATGGCGTCTCGACAGAACGCCAAGCTTCCTCGTTACGGGTCCAGATCCAGGGATCCGGGAGCGGTTCTGATAGATGCTTTGACAGCACCTTGGACCTTCGGGATGGCTTATGTGTTTCCACCCTTCCCGATGCTTCCTCGATTGATTGCCAGAATCAAACAGGAGAGAGCATCAGTGATTCTAATAGCGCCTGCATGGCCACGCAGGACTTGGTATGCAGATCTAGTGGACATGTCATCCTGTCCACCTTGGTCGCTACCTCTGAAACAGGACCTTCTGATCCAGGGTCCCTTCAAACATCAAAATCTAATTTTTCTGAAGCTGACTGCTTGGAAATTGAACGCTTGATTTTATCAAAACGTGGTTTTTCTGAGTCAGTTATTGATACCTTAATACAGGCTAGGAAGCCTGTTACCAGAAAGATTTACCATAAGATATGGCGCAAATACTTATATTGGTGCGAATCCAAGAGTTACTCATGGAGTAAGGTTAGGATTCCGAGGATATTGTCTTTTCTACAAGAAGGTTTAGAAAAGGGTTTATCCGCTAGTTCCTTAAAGGGACAGATTTCAGCTCTGTCCATTCTTTTACACAAACGTCTGTCAGAAGTTCCGGACGTTCAAGCTTTTTGTCAGGCTTTAGCTAGGATCAAGCCTGTGTTTAAAACTGTTGCTCCACCATGGAGTTTGAACTTAGTTCATAATGTTTTACAGGGGGTTCCGTTTGAACCCCTTCATTCCATTGATATCAAGTTGTTATCTTGGAAAGTTCTGTTTTTAATGGCGATTTCCTCGGCTCGAGGAGTCTCTGAGTTATCTGCCTTACATTGTGATTCTCCTTATCTGATTTTTCATTCAGACAAGGTAGTTCTGCGTACTAAACCTGGGTTCCTACCTAAGGTGGTCACTAACAGGAATATCAATCAATAGATTGTGGTTCCATCTTTGTGTCCTAATCCTTCTTCGAAAAAGGAACGTCTGCTACACAATCTAGATGTAGTCCGTGCCCTGAAATTTTATCTACAGGCAACTAATGATTTTCGACAAACGTCTTCCCTGTTTGTCGTTTATTCTGGTCAGAGGAGAGGTCAAAAAGCTTCGGCTACCTCTCTCTCCTTTTGGCTTCGTAGCATAATACGGTTAGCCTATGAGACTGCTGGAAAGCAGCCTCCTGAAAGAATTACAGCTCATTCTACTAGAGCTGTGGCTTCCACTTGGGCCTTTAAGAATGAGGCTTCTGTTGAACAGATTTGCAAGGCTGCAACTTGGTCTTCTCTTCATACTTTTTCCAAATTTTACAAATTTGACACTTTTGCTTCTTCGGAGGCTGTTTTTGGGAGAAAGGTTCTTCAGGCAGTGGTTCCTTCCGTATAAAGAGCCTGCCTGTCCCTCCCGTCATCCGTGTACTTTAGCTTTGGTATTGGTATCCCATAAGTAATGGATGATCCGTGGACTGGATACACTTAACAAGAGAAAACATAATTTATGCTTACCTGATAAATTTATTTCTCTTGTAGTGTATCCAGTCCACGGCCCGCCCTGTCACTTTAAGGCAGGTAATTTTTCCATTAAACTACAGTCACCACTGCACCCTATGGTTTTCCTTTCTCTGCATGTTTTCGGTCGAATGACTGGTAATGGCAGTTAGGGGAGGAGCTATATAGCAGCTCTGCTGGGTGAATCCTCTTGCACTTCCTGTTGGGGAGGAGTTAATATCCCATAAGTAATGGATGATCCGTGGACTGGATACACTACAAGAGAAATAAATTTATCAGGTAAGCATAAATTATGTTTTATATGAATTGAAGTGCTGGTGAACTGTGTACTACTTAAGTATCTATGGACAGGCGCTGGGAAGACTTTGCCTCTGTAGTTGCATTCCATGCTTGCAGCATGTTGGGGAGATGTCTTTCGGTCTCCTTGCCCGATATTATCCGGGTTTCGCCTGATATAGGCATGACCTCCTTCCCTGTTTGGGTTTATTTGTGCCTCTGATTGCTGGGCCAACTCTTGGAGGTGCTGTTTTTTGCATTAAGGGACTTTTTGGTTCCTCGTCCTCCTTTGCTTTGTTCCCTTTGGGGTTTTTCGGCTGGTTTACCTTTCATTTGTGAGGGGTGAGTGTTGGGGGACCGTCTGTTGGGCGACGGTGTCTCTTGGTACTGTTGGCTCAGTTAAGTCCGTTTTGCGGTCTCTAATTTGGCTCTGGACTGGCTGCGAGTCAATGTCACTGGGGGTTTTCCTTTGAATTTTTTTTTTCTCTGCTTCGTACAAAGCTGGATTTTCTATTGGGATGAGGTTCAGGCCTGGTGCCCTCAATATGGGCTGCCTATTTTCCCTCATGTCCTCTATAGCTTGGGTATTGTTTTCCACAAAGTAATGAATGCAGCTGTGGACTCTTTCCATTTAAGAAGAAAAACATAAATTATGCTTACCTGATAATTTCCTTTTCTTCTGATGGAAAGAGTCCACAGCTCCCCACCCGTTATTTTATGTGGGGCGTCCTTATTGTTCTTCTTGCACCTTTCAACCTGATATTCCTTCTACTGTTCCTTGTTCCTCTGCAGAATGACTGGGGGATGAGGGGAGTGGGAGGAGTATTTAAGCCTTTGGCTGGGTTGTCTTTGCCTCCTCCTTGTTGCCAGGTTCTTAATTCACAACAGTAATGAATGCACCTCTGGACTCTTTCCATCAAAAGAAAAGGAAATTATCAGGTAAGCATAATTTATGTTATTATTAATGCAAACAGCCAATTTATGTGACTAGCTAAGACTGCACATGACTATGGATATAAGCAAAAAATATTGAGTGCCCTTTTAAAATGATTAACTTCAATTAAACTGTAGCAATAATGAATGTGTTTGCTTTAAAATATTAAATTATAGTCACTGCCATACGTTACCACACAACCAAATGATTATTCAGTTTCCAGAATTTCTTGTGGGTCATCTTATAAGGATTAATCCACTATATCGCAAAGGTACAGGCCTCAAAACTGTTATCTTCCTTTATTCAAGAAAGTGTCCCAAAATGGCAGAGAATATACTTGGTACAAAGCCTGTGTATTTTCCTCTCCAAAACATATGCTCTTTGAGTCTGTGTGTCCTTTGTCTACTGTGTGTCTGGGTTTTTATTCCCCAAAAAATAAAGAATCTCTCCTCCTTTTCTTTAATTATTCCCACAAGATTTGGATAGGCCCTTGGATGCTTGTCTCTGATTCGCTTTGGGATCTGAACAGCATAGGCTGTTTGGTTTGGCATATGTTTTAAACAGTCAACTCATTTGGCTGTAATATCAGTTTTAATCCACGAGGGGGCAGCAGATAACCAGAAATGCAGTCTCACTATCAATACTGCTACAGCTTAAAGGACCAGTCAACACAGTAGATTTGCATAATCAACAAATGCAAGATAACAAGACAATGCAATAGCACTTAGTCTGCCATTAGCCATTCACAAATGCATACATACTTATTCTTGCACATGCCCAGTAGGTTCTGGTGACTCAAAAAGTTTAAATATAAAAAGACTGTGCACATTTAGTTAATGGAAGTAAATTAGAAAGTTGTTTAAAATGGCATGCTCTATCTGAATAATGAAAGATTAATTTTGATTGAGTGTCCCTTTAATATGTCACCTTTAAAATGTTTATTAAACATACTTTAATTTTCAGTATTAATAAAACTTATCTTTCCCATTTAATATAATTGAAAATGTACAATTTGAGATACAGCACAAATATATTATCAATTCTATGTTAAAATATGCTTATTGGAGTCTCATTCCTTTTTCAATATAAATATAGCCCACATCTTTGTACATCTCTTGATAGTGTTATTTTGAGTGCATGAAAAACACAATTTATATATAGGATCAGGTGCGCAGACTTAGTGGAAATGTCATCTCTACCTCCGTGGAGTCTCCCTTTGAGGAAGGACCTTCTACTTCAGCGTCCTTTTCTTCATCTAAACATCATTTCTTTGAAGCTTGGAGATTTAACGCTTAATTTTATCTAAGCAAGGATTTTCTGAGTCGCTCATTGAGACCATGATTCAGACTTGTAAGCCTGTTACTAGAAAGATTTACCATAAGATATGGCGTAAATATCTTCATTGGTCTGAATCTAACGGGATACTCTTGGAGTAGGGTCAGGATTCCAAGAATGTTATCCTTTCTCCAGGAAGGTCTGGAGAAGAGTTTGTCTGTCAGTACTCAGAAAGGTTAGATATCTGCCATATCCATTTTGTTACACAAGCATCTGGTGGATTTGCCAGATGTGCAATCTTTTTGTCAGGCCTTGGTCAGAATCAGGCCTGTGTTTAATTCTGTTGCTCCACCTTAAAGCCCTAATCTTGTTCTTAAAGTTTAGCAACAGGCTCCGTTTGAGCCAATGCATGCCATAGATATTAAGTTGTTATCTTGGAAGGTTTTGTTTCTGACTGCTATTTCCTCAGCTTCGCCTTCTCATATTTCATGCAGACAAGGCAGTACTTCGTACCAAGTTTGATTTTCTTCCTAAGGTTTTTTTTGGATTGAAATATTAATCAGGAAATTGTGGTTCCTCCACTCTGTCATAATCCTTCTTCTCATAAGGAACAGTTGTTGCACAGTCTAGATGTTGTACGGGCTCTTAAATTCTATTTGCAGGTGACTAAAGACTTTCGTCAGTCTTCTGCATTGCTTGTTTGCTTTTCCGGGAAACACAAAGGTCAGAAAGCTACTCGTTTAGCGTATGAGACTGCTGATGATCAGCAGCTTCCTGAGTGAATTAGGGCTCATTCTACCAGGACTGGGCTTTCAAAAAATGGCTGCAACTTGGTCTTCTTTACATAATTTTCTTCTTAAATGGAGAGAGTCCACAGCTGCATTCATTACTTTTGGGAATTAAGAACCTGGCTGCCAGGAAGAGGCAAAGACACCCCAGCCAAAGGCTTAAATATTCCTCCCACTCCCCTCATCCCCCAGTCATTCTTTGTCTTTAGTCCCAAGAGGTTGTCAGAATTTAATTTGTCTCTTATGGGGGTGGTACTCTTCGACATGGGACAGGAGTTTTAAGTAATCCTTTCAGTCTCTCAGTGAGGGTTTAGATGAAAGTTAGAGACCGGAGATGCAGGGAGAGTCTTTCTGCAAAACCATCCCGACTCATGATAACAGCTTCTCAAGCAATCGGCGTTGTCGAACTTCGCTCCGCTGCCTGCTTGCTTCTCTCAAGTCCATGGCGGAGGCGATGCCACTATTCATCACACTTGAAGGGCTGTGTTCCTGTTACACGGCGTAGATTCCAGTAAGATCATTTCATTTTCTTTCTTCGTGTATGTACTGTACTACAATTGTTTTCCCAAGAGACTACCACCTTGCGGGACTAACTTAACATAAGGGTCTCAGTGAGTCTCCTTTTAATATCTTGGAATCAAGGCTTAATATCTCCTGAGGGGGGTTATTGAACAGGTATTTTGTTAATCATGTTTGTTATGTGATTCAATCTGCTTATTTGTAGTATTAAATGGGCTCATGGCTTGGAACATAAAGGCCTTTGGAAGTGATGCGACCTAATGGTTGGGCACGCTTTTTTTGGACTATACGGTTCACCTTCTGGCCGGGTGTGATTACGTTCCGTCCTCCATTTCCGCATTCCTGACTGTGTGGTGACAGAGACATTCTAGTTCGCAGGTGTCTGGTTCATACGAGGGGGTGAATGCCCCAGTCATTGTGGGTATCAGGTGCCGTTATTGTTTTGTATTATAGTCCTTATTGACATATTCTCTATCCAGTTATGGAGGATTCTGATGCTGAGACTGTTCAAATTTCAGACTCGGTTATGGAGGATTCTGATACTGATACTGTTCTAATTTCAGATTCTTGTCCGGGGATGAATCAGGATTGGCCTTGTTGACAGATGTCAATCTGTTATGTTCGGTGTGCCGTATTAGAACGCATTGTTGCTCGGGGAATCAGGGATAAGCTGAGCCATCTGCCTCTGGGGGTCCTGTCCTTTAAGAAGCGAGTTCCCTACCGCTCCATACTTCTACACATGCGGGTATCCCAGATTATGATTATTCCTCAACAGAGGGCTTGTTCCTCTCCCCCCCCCCCCCCAAGGTTGCAGCACGTTTTTCGCTTTTACATATTCTTGGCGATTATTCATCTGCAGAGTCCAGACGTTTATGCGCGATTGTGCTCGTGCCCTATTGTCCCGGGTCTACCGCCTTGGGGAGGGCCTGTACAGTTCTCTGTGGGTGTAACTGTTCCTGAGTGTTGTGCCTTTCTTTACAGAGTAGTGCGCCTTCGCGTATTACTCAGACATGTTTTTCAATTACTAAATGATCCTATCCTTATTGGATACGGGAATTTTCAGTCTACTTCGAATGGTGCACCTCATTAGACATGTGGGGATGATGTAATCTCCTGACTGCTCTTTATTGAGATCCTTCCCAGTTTTTGGAAGCTTAGGGCTCCGTTTGTCTGGTCCTGCGGTAGGCCTGTTTTCTTATTGGGCGTTAACCTATGGGTTGCCTCATATTTTCTTTTTATTCGAATAGGATGTCTTTTATTTTGTTTTTGTTTCCTTCAGGAATCTTAAACTGGGATTGATTACTTGTTACTTCTGCGGAAGTGTTTTTGGGGACATGTTAGTCCTATGTTTGTCTATTTTCTCTTCTTCCCCTCTGGGGGGGGATTTATGCAGCTTGACGGTTAGGACCCGGGTTGCAGGCTGTTCCTGTTGGGTTCGGTTCTGTCTTGTTGCTGTTCAGACACATGGCGCCGTTCTGATTGGATGATCCGGTCAAGGCGCCAAGTGTTCATGTTATTTTTTGTTTTAAATTCAACTAAGCATTCTAGAGGACCTGTGGTCCGCGAGGCAAGAAGGATTGTCTCAGTCCTTATAGCCTTCACTTTGGATGACTGGGTCAGTGTAGTTTCCGCTGCGTCACTTTCTCTTTCGTCTGGTATTGTCGGACTCTAGAGTTTACTCCTCCACGTGGTGGAGAATTGGAGGGCTTAGCGCCTTCTTACCGCTGGGTGAGCGGTTTGGCCTTTTTCTTTTGAGGATCTGGGACTGTCCTTTTGGACTTGTTCCTTTGCAGCTAGTAGTTTGAAGGGTAGTTTAGCTGCCTTGCAGCAGATGGTTTGCAAAATGTAACCTGCTGCAGTTATTGCACATCGACTGTGTACTGTCTAGCTGTTTTTTTCTGAGACCATTTTGGTCTTCCTCTGTGGTCTCCAGGTTAGGTTTCCTTTTAGGGGCCTGGGAGATGTTTGTTTCCTGTTAGGGACACTGGGCGTGGTCTCCTTGGGCTTGCCTGGGGTTCCTCCCGGAGCTGGGGACAGTTTGCGCCGCTTTCTCCCTGTGATTATCCGCTTGTACAGAGGTGATGTGGAGACCAGCATTTGCTCGAGTGGTTTTATCCCCGAGGTATCCCCTTGCCTTATTGTCCTGTTGGAGAATCTTGGGGCTCTAGTGTCGTTGTACAGCTTTTACCGCCTTAGCTCCTTTGGAGAGTGGGACTTTGGCAAGGGGTGGTCTCTTCCTTAGGTCAGGACTTGCAATTTTTTCTCATTGTCCGAATTGCTCTGGATATTGCATATTATTCCCTATGGTCTTGGTTGTTATATCAGACGGGGTGTTCAGTTTTCAGGTATTGTTTGTTTAAACAATTGGGGGCTCGGACCTGTTTCTCCCTGGGGCTTCCGGTTACTGAGTTTCACTCAGCATTTTCCCTTGAGGACCTCGTTGTGGGTTGTTACTGGACTTTTTCTAGGGCTGGTTCGGGGTTCCCCAGTTCCTGGGGACTTGGGCTATGTCCTTTTTCTCGGATTACTTGACCTGGTCTTGGCTGGCCAGGTTTTCTAAGTGCTGTTGCTCTTTGGGCTCGTTTTGCACCTCAGGCGGTTTCCCTTGGTCAGCTTGCTATAGTATCTGTGACGGATACCCCGGCTACCCCGACTGGGTAGCTCCGCCAAACGGGTCCTGCTTCCTCCCTGCCGACTGCAGCTATGTAGCTGGCAAGTGACCACAGCCTGTAGCCACCCCTGATGCCCGCCAGCACCAGTACTCAGGGTCCCACCCTGTGGCAGACTCCAGCTACCCAGACTAGGTAGCTCTGCCAGAGTGTCCTTCCATTTCCTGGAACAGGCTGCTATGTAGCCCAGGAAAGTGATTCTAGCAGGAGCCCACCCAAATAACTAGACAGACTAGCATTCAGGTGAAACAAGAACTGATTTTATTGAAAACACACACTCCTTTTATACAGACAGCTCATCTTGATAAGACCCTGGACAATCCCACTATTTTCCCACCCCTCCAGACAGCCTGGCCCCTCCATAGGTGCCACAGTCCCACATAATCCCAATACCTAGGGGTGGCGGTTTCGGGGTGATCCCGGTGGAGCGGCGGCACTTCCAGGGTGTCATTTTAAAGCTCTCGGTCCCCAGATGCCACAGTCCAAAAAACTGAGTTACAGTCCGTTGAAGTTATGGGGTTAGGGGTGTCCAAAACCCCTGGTTCCCAAAGGAGCTCCTCTCTGATAATTGCCACAGCTCTTGTCCTCCCTAGGGGCTACCAATCCCCAAAAGAGCGGAGCTCTGTGGCAAATGGCTGCTGGAGCGACCAGGGGTAAAGTTAGTGGGTGCCCTGCTGTCCTGTGGCCGACCGAGAGTTCCAGGAGCCCGGCCAGCCTGAGAGGAGTTAGGCGGGTGTCCGTTGTGAGGTGGCTGACTGGGAGTTCCAGGAGCCCGGGCCAGCCTAGGAGGGTTTTCCTGGTCATACACCAGCTCTTCACAAAGCAAACAAGCAAACAGAAGCTTCCAGAGATTGTGGTTGCTCCGAGGAGCCCAAAACCACTGATACAGGGGTGAGGTTGTAGGGGAGTGGGGAGTAGCCTTAGCTGTCTGGTATCCGTGACATCTCCCCCCCTCCAGTTTGGCAGACCTGGCTAGACCCTTAACGGGTCTGCCTGGGGCTGTCCGACGGTGGCCCTCTACTTCTTGGTTGCTGGGAGAGGTGATCCCATCTCTCCAGAGCTTGGGGCATCCTGGGGGGGGGGTTCCCGCTGTGCACAGGGATAGTCACATAAGGCAAAGTCCCAAACAAGTATGCCAAGGCCAGCTCCCAAACAATTGCTGTCCCACAAGTTCCAGGGTCCTCAAGTTCCAGGGCCACATTGCCTCTCTCCGTGATACTCGGTTTAGTACCGGCGGACTCACACCCCAGACCAGAGGGGGAGGTTGCTCCTTGGTGGGGCAGGCAAATCTCGGGTACCCAAACATGTGGCACCAACTGTGTAAGCTTTTCTCCTCCTTGCCTAATGCAACGCCTGCCCCCGGTGAGAAATACTCCGGGACAAGAAAAGGGTAGAGACCTTGCGAAGCTACTGAGGGGAGAGACCGTATGTCTCTTCTCCCGAGAAGGAGATCTACCACTGGGGAGGGAGGTCTGCTACCCCGCTCCATGGGAAACTGTGCTTCCGCTGGGGAGTGAGACCAACTGTCTCCTCTCCCAGAAAGGGATTCGGCCGCTGGGGAGAGATGTTGATACCCATCTCTCCCTGCAGGGGCTTCTCTGTAAGGGGTGGGAGGACGACTACCTCCGCTCCCGAAGAATGGATCTGCCGCTGGGGTGAGAGACCGACGGTCTCCTCTCCCGGCTCCTGGCTCTGCCGCTGGGGAGAGAGACCGACTGTCTCCTCTCCCGGGAAGGAGTTCTGCTTACGGGGAGGGAGGACAACTATCTCCACTCCCAGGTGATGGCTCTGCCACTGGGGAGAGAGACAGACTGTCTCCTCTCCCGGCTCCTGGCTCTGCCGCTGGGGAGAGAGACCGACTGTCTCCTCTCCCGGGAAGGGGTTCTGCTGCTGGGGAGAGTTATTGACATCCATCTCTACCTGCAAGGGGTTCTCTGTAAGGGGAGGGAGGACGACTACCTCCGCTCCCAGGGGATGGCTCTGCCAATGGGGAGAGAGACCGACTGTCTCCTCTCCTGGCTCTGCCGCTGGAGAGAGAGACTGTCTCCTCTCCCAGGAAGGGGTTCTGTTCACAGGGAGGGAGGACGACTACCTCCACTCCCTGGTAGCTGCTGCAGGGGCTGGGCAGAGGCCGACGGCTCTCTGCCCTGTTGCCATTGCTTCTGCTAGGGTGGTTCCCTTGTCCAAGTCCATAAGCTCGGGGCCCGGCTGCTGATCTGTATCTAGCAGCTCGTTGTCGCTTATGCTCTGTTGCCACTTCTCTGAGGCCAACCTCCATGATTCCCTGACTGCTGTATCATAGCTCCCTGCAGGCTCTGTGGCATGCTGTTTAACGCAATCTAGCAGTCTTTTGTATCTCTGTTCCATCTCCAATTCATTGCCACATATATAATCCAAATCGGCTTGCAGCCAGGGTACCCCTGAGAGACTCAGCAGGCTCCCTCGGTACTCACAAATGTCCTTAAGTCTCCACTCCTCCTGACTCCCAAAATCTGGGTCCTCTGCCATTAGTTCAAATAGTAATCCAGGGCCGCCGTAGCCAAAGCCCTCTGTGGGGACACAATCACCCAGCCATGGCCACACTTGCATAGCATACCATTGGAGGGCCCTGTAACTGTTATGCAGAACCATCTCCTTTTAGACCAGTCCATCCAATTCAGACAGCCATTCCGCCCGGGGCTGTCCTCCCAGGCAAGGTACTCGGAACTTCCACTGGAGCCAGTAATCTTCGTCATCAGGGGAGAGGGTTGTTACTCGATAGCCCTGCTCTTGTTGAAGAGCCTCCCTCCAGAGTTGCCGGCGGACAAGGTCCCTTTGTGCCAGCAGGTCCCAATATGAACTAGGACCGTCCAGCTGGGCCAGCGCCTCCTCTGCTCTCCTTAGGAGCTTGGTTCCCATAGTTACCGGCTACTGTGGCACGTCTCCTCTGTCAGCAGAAATTGTGTGATAGAAGCAGATCCCACCGCTGCCAGCCAATGTGACGGATACCCCGGCTACTCCGACTGGGTAGCTCCGCCAAACGGGTCCTGCTTCCTCTCTGCCGACTGCAGCTATGTAGCTGGCAAGTGACCACAGCCTGTAGCCACCCCTGATGCCCGCCAGCACCAGTACTCAGGGTCCCACCCTGTGGCAGACTCCAGCTACCCAGACTAGGTAGCTCTGCCAGTGTCCTTCCTCTGCCTGGCACTTCCAGGGTATTATTTTAAAGCTCTCGGTCCCCAGATGCCACAGTCCAAAAATCAGCATGATTCGTTACTGGGGACCAGAGTTACAGTCCGTTGAAGTTATGGGGTTAGGGGTGTCCAAAACCCCCGGTTCCCAAAGGAGCTCCCCTCTGATAATTGCCACAGCTCTTTTCCTCCCTAGGGGCTACCAATCCCCAAAAGAGCGGAGCTCTGGGGCAAAGGGCTGCTGGAGCGACCAGGGGTAAAGTTAGCGGGTGTCCTGCTGTCCTGTGGCCGACTGGGAGTTCCAGGAGCCCGTTCAGCCTGAGAGGAGTTAGGCGGGTGTCTGTTGTGAGGCGGCCGACCGGGAGTTCCAGGAGCCCGGCCAGCCTCGGAGGGTTTTCCTGGTCATACACCAGCTCTTCTCAAAACAAGCAAACAAAAGCTTCCAGAGATTGTGATTGCTCTGAGGAGCCCAAAACCACTGAGAAACAGGGGTGAGGTTGTAGGGGTTGGGGGGTAGACTTAGCTGTCTGGTATCCGTGACAGTATCCATTGTATTCACTGCTCTGCAGGTGAGTGAATTCACAGTGTCTCTGCTGCTGCTACTGCATATTGGTTGCGTGTTAGCAAGTTAGTTTTAGGGGAATCCCTTACTCCAGGGCTTCTGTGTTGGGGATTGATCTCTCCTTTAGCCTGTGGCTTTGTGGCTTGTTAAGGGTGCTACCTTTTAGCCTTTTCCCCTTCTGCGGTGATAGCTTGTTCTCCTTTATGGAGATGTGGTCCTTTTCTTAGGGCTTCTCCTGGACAGGAGATGGGAACGGTGAGTTTCCCTAGTAGAGAGGTGTATTCTCTCTGGGTTGTTATGTTCCATCTGGAGTGTTGCTGGCTCCGTGTTGAGACTAAGTTGGACTTTTGTTGCTAGATCCTTTGGGTCTACGGTCCTGTAGTCTGTTCTAAGGAGTCGGGTTGCACCCATTCTCTGTTGGATTGGCTTTTAACATTCTTCCGCTCGTCTTTGAGCTGGTTTTGGGGTTCTTCTGTTTCAGAACTGCTGTTGCTGGGGCTGGCCCGGCTTTGAGTGGGTTCTGAGAGATGTTGTCATCTTCAGGATCTAGGTGGGCATAGTAGCTAGCTCCATTGGCTTACAAGCAGAGGGTCTAGGATTGCTCACATCGGGGTATCTCCTCTCTTTCTTGGGGGGCCTTGTGGAGGTTATGTGCTTCCCCCTTTTTGGAAGACCTGTGGGTAGGTCTGGCGGCTTGGATTGTCTAGAGTGTGCCCTCTGTCTGGGAGTTTTCCTTGTAATCTGTTCCTTTGCTGGCTGATTTTACTTCTCAGCAATAATTTTCTGTGTCATCCTGATGAAGGTGGCTTGTTCTTGACTCAGGGTTTTTCGTCTTGGTCTGTTACACATTTTTTTGTAAGCGGAATACTTCAGTTGGGCCCTTGTGAGCTGGTCTCGCTCCTGGGGGGGTTTCCTTTTAGGGATTTTTTGTGACCTTTCGTTTTTTTCTTCGGTTCTTCCTGGCCCTATCCCTTTTCGGGAGTTTAGGCTGGTGTTCCCTTCTTTAGTGAGCAGTGAGTGGTGTGGAACCGACTGTTGGGAGACGGCGTCTCCTGGAGGCCTGTTGGCTCAGTTGAGTCTGATTTGCTGTCTCTAGCTGGGCTCTGGACTACCTGCGGGTCAGTGTCGTAGGGGCTTTTCCTTTCAAAGTTTTCTCAGCTTCAGACGAAACTGCATTTTTTGCGGGCTGTGGTTTCAGGCTTGGTGCCCTCAGAATGGGCCGCCTATTGTACCCTCTCGTCTTGGCATTCAGTGTCCTCTATAGCTTGGGTATTGTTTTCCAAAAAGTAATGAATGCAGCTGTGGACTCTTTCCATTTAAGAAGAAATTTATTAATTATGCTTACCTGATAATTATCTTTTCTTCTAATGGAAAGCGTCCACTGCTCCCCACCCGTACTTTTTATGTGGAGCGTCCTTATTTTTTTCTTCTGGCACCTTTAACCCTGATATTTCTTCTACTGTTCCTTGTTCCTCGGCAGAATGACTGGGGGATGAGGGGAGTGGGAGGCGTATTTAAAGGGACACTGTACCCAAAAATTTTCTTTTGTGATTCAGATTGAGCATGAAATTTTAAGCAACTTTCTAATTTACTCCTATTATCAAATTTTCTTCTTTCTCTTGGTATCTTTATTTGAAATGCAAGAATGTAAGTTTAGATGCCGGCCCATTTTTGGTGAACAACCTGGGTTGTCCTTGCTGATTGGTGGATAAATTCATCCACCAATAAAAAAGTGCTGTCCAGAGTACTAAAACTGAAAAAAAGCTTAGATGCCCTCTTTTTCAAATAATGATAGCAAGAGAACGAAGAAAAATTGATTATAGGAGTAAATTAGAAAGTTGCTTAAAATTGCATGCTCTTTATAAATTACAAAAGAAAATTATTGGGTACAGTGTCCATTTAAACCTTTGGCTGGGGTGTCTTTGCCTCCTCCTGGTGGCCAGGTTCTTATTTCCCAAAAGTAATGAATGCAGCTGTGGACTCTTTCCATCAGAAGAAAATAAATTTATCAGGTAAACATAATTTATGTTTTTTCCAATTGTAATAAATTTGATACTTTTGCCTCGGCTGAGGCTTCTTTTGGGAGAAAGGTTCTTCAAGCAGTAATGCCTTCTATTTAGGCGACCTGTCTTGTCCCTCCCTAATCATCTGTGTCCTCTGGCTTGGGTATTGGTTCCCAACAGTAATTGATGATTCCGTGGACTCACCATATCTTATTAAAGAAAACAAAATATATGCTTATCTGAGAAATGTATTTCTTTCCAGATATGGTGAGTCCACGGCCCCGCCCTTTATTTTTAAGACAGTTTTTTTTTTTTTTTTTTACTAAACCTCAGGCACCGCTTCACCTTGTGTTGCTCCCTTTCTCCTTTTCATTCGGTCGAATGACTGGGGATTATGAGAAGGGGAGTCATACTTAACAGCTTTGCTGTGGTGCTCTTTGCCTCCTCCTGCTGGCCAGGAGTGATATTCCCAACAGTAATTGATGATTCTGTGAACTCACTATATCATATATAATACATTTATCAGGTAAGCATGCATTTTGTTTTTAAAATGATTGTTTCTTGCCACTTTGAAATTGCTTCCAAGCTCCGCCCACTGATGACATCACGAACTGGGCTACATCTATACACTGCTGAATAACATTGACAGTCGTGAATCCAACTAGTTAGCATTTTGTGATTGGACACCATATGCAGCCCATATTGTGGTGTCATCAGTGGGTGGAGCTTGGTAGCCATTTCAAAGTGGCCAGAAACATTATTAATTTTTAAATATCTTTTTTATCATTCCTGCTGCATGATATAGAAAAGGTGCAGGACACTGTTTGCAGCTTAATCTAATGTAAGACTTTGAGATGACTAAGGTGTAGACTGTCCCTTTAAATTAAGCTATTTAAATTGTTATTAAGTTAATCATTATTTTCTCCAACATAGGTGTGTCCGGTCCACGGCGTCATCCTTACTTGTGGGATATTCTCTTCCCCAACAGGAAATGGCAAAGAGCCCAGCAAAGCTGGTCACATGATCCCTCCTAGGCTCCGCCTACCCCAGTCATTCTCTTTGCCGTTGTACAGGCAACATCTCCACGGAGATGGCTTAGAGTTTTTTAGTGTTTAACTGTAGTTTTTATTATTCAATCAAGAGTTTGTTATTTTAAAATAGTGCTGGTATGTACTATTTACTCAGAAACAGAAAAGAGATGAAGATTTCTGTTTGTATGAGGAAAATGATTTTAGCACCGTAACTAAAATCCATGGCTGTTCCACACAGGACTGTTGAGAGCAATTAACTTCAGTTGGGGGAACAGTGTGCAGTCTCTTACTGCTTGAGGTATGACACATTCTAACAAGACGATGTAATGCTGGAAGCTGTCATTTTCCCTATGGGATCCGGTAAGCCATGTTTATTAAGATAGTAAATAAGGGCTTCACAAGGGCTTATTAAGACTGTAGACTTTTTCTGGGCTAAATCGATTCATTATTAACACATATTTAGCCTTGAGGAATCATTTATTCTGGGTATTTTGTTATGATTATATCGGCAGGCACTGTTTTAGACACCTTATTCTTTAGGGGCTTTCCCTAATCATAGTCAGAGCCTCATTTTCGCGCCGGTATGGCGCACTTGTTTTTGAGGACAGCATGGCATGCAGCTGCATGTGTGTGGAGCTCTGATACATAGAAAAGTCTTTCTGAAGGCATCATTTGGTATCGTATTCCCCTTTGGGCTTGGTTGGGTCTCAGCAAAGCAGATTCCAGGGACTGTAAAGGGGTTAAATATAAAAACGGCTCCGGTTCCGTTATTTTAAGGGTTAAAGCTTCCAAATTTGGTGTGCAATACTTTTAAGGCTTTAAGACACTGTGGTGAAATTTTGGTGAATTTTGAACAATTCCTTCATACTTTTTCGCAATTGCAGTAATAAAGTGTGTTTAGTTTAAAATTTAAAGTGACAGTAACGATTTTATTTTAAAACGTTTTTTGTGCTTTGTTATCAAGTTTATGCCTGTTTATCATGTCTGAACTACCAGATAGATTGTGTTCTGACTGTGGGGAAACCAAGGTTCCTTCTCATTTAACTATATGTATTTTATGTCATAAAAAAATGTAGTAAAAATGATGCCCAAGATGATTCCTCAAGTGAGGGGAGTAAGCATGGTACTGCATCATCCCCTCCTTCGTCTACACCAGTCTTGCCCATACAGGAGGCCCCTAGTACATCTAGTGCGCCAATACTCCTTACTATGCAACATTTAACGGCTGTAATGGATAATTCTATCAAAAACATTTCTTTCATGTAATTAACAAGAGTCCATGAGCTAGTGACGTATGGGATATACATTCCTACCAGGAGGGGCAAAGTTTCCCAAACCTTAAAATGCCTATAAATACACCCCTCACCACACCCACAAATCAGTTTTACAAACTTTGCCTCCAAGGGAGGTGGTGAAGTAAGTTTGTGCTAGATTCTACGTTGATATGCGCTCCGCAGCAAGTTGGAGCCCGGTTTTCCTCTCAGCGTGCAGTGAATGTCAGAGGGATGTGAGGAGAGTATTGCCTATTGAATGCAGTGATCTCCTTCTACGGGGTCTATTTCATAAGGTTCTCTGTTATCGGTCGTAGAGATTCATCTCTTACCTCCCTTTTCAGATCGACGATATACTCTTATATTTACCATTTCCTCTACTGATTCTCGTTTCAGTACTGGTTTGGCTTTCTACAAACATGTAGATGAGTGTCCTGGGGTAAGTAAGTCTTATTTTCTGTGACACTCTAAGCTATGGTTGGGCACTTTATTTATAAAGTTCTAAATATATGTATTCAAACATTTATTTGCCTTGACTCAGAATGTTCAACTTTCCTTATTTCAGACAGTCAGTTTCATATTTGGGATTATGCTTTAAATTATCATATTTTGTCTTACCTCAAAAATTTGACTTTTTTCCCTGTGGGCTGTTAGGCTCGCGGGGGCTGAAAATGCTTCATTTTATTGCGTCTTTTTTGGCGCGGATTTTTTTTGGCGCAAAAATTAATTTCCGTTTCCGGCGTCATACGTGTCGCCGGAAGTTGCGTCATTTTTTGACGTTATTTTGCGCCAAAAATGTCGGCGTTCCGGATGTGGCGTCATTTTTGGCGCCAAAAGCATTTAGGCGCCAAATAATGTGGGCGTCTTATTTGGCGCCAAAAAATATGGGCGTCGCTTTTGTCTCCACATTATTTCAGTCTCATTTTCATTTGCTTCTGGTTGCTAGAAGCTTGATGTTTGGCATTTTTTTCCCATTCCTGAAACTGTCTTATAAGGAATTTGATTTATTTTGCTTTATATGTTGTTTTTTCTCTTACATATTGCAAGATGTCTCACGTTGCATCTGAGCCAGAAGATACTACAGGAAAACCACTGCCTGCTGGATCTACCAAAGCTAAGTGTATCTGCTGTAAACTTTTGGTAGCTATTTCTCCAGCTGTTGTTTGTATTAATTGTCATGACAAACTTGTTAAAGCAGATAATATTTCCTTTAGTGATGTACCATTGCCTGTTGCAGTTCCCTCAACATCTAAGGTGCAGAATGTTCCTGATAACATAAGAGATTTTGTTTCTGAATCCATAAAGAAGGCTTTGTCTGTTATTTCTCCTTCTAGTAAACGTAAAAAGTCTTTTAAATCTTCTCTCTCTACAGATGAATTTTTAAATGAACACCATCATTCTGATTCTTTGGACTCTTCTAGTTCAGAGGATTCTGTCTCAGAGATTGATGCTGATAAATCTTCATATTTATTTAAGATGGAATTTATTCGCTCTTTACTTAAAGAAGTACTAATTGCTTTAGAAATAGAGGATTCTAGTCCTCTTGATACTAATTCTATACGTTTGGATAAGGTTTTTAAAGCTCCTGCGGTTATTCCAGAAGTCTTTCCTGTTCCTAATGCTATTTCTGCAGTAATTGCTAAGGAATGGGATAAATTGGGTAATTCATTTACTCCTTCTAAACGTTTTAAGCAATTATATCCTGTTCCGCCTGACAGGTTAGAATTTTGGGACAAAATCCCTAAAGTTGATGGGGCTATTTCTACCCTTGCTAAACGTACTACCATTCCTACGTCAGATGGTACCTCGTTTAAGGATCCTTTAGATAGAAAAATTGAATCTTTTCTAAGAAAAGCTTATCTATGTTCAGGTAATCTTCTTAGACCTGCTATATCATTGGCTGATGTTGCTGCAGCTTCAACTTTTTGGTTGGAAACTCTAGCGCAACAAGTAACAAATCGTGATTCTCATGATATTATTATTCTTCTCCAGCATGCTAATAATTTCATCTGTGATGCCATTTTTGATATTATTAGAGTTGATGTTAGATTTATGTCTCTGGCTATCTTAGCCAGAAGAGCTTTATGGCTTAAGACTTGGAATGCTGATATGGCTTCTAAATCAACTCTACTTTCCATTTCTTTTCAGGGAAACAAATTATTTGGTTCTCAGTTGGATTCTATTATTTCAACTGTTACTGGTGGGAAAGGAACTTTTTTACCACAGGATAAAAAATCTAAAGGTAAAAACAGGGCTAACAATCGTTTTCGTTCCTTTCGTTTCAACAAAGAACAAAAGCCTGATCCTTCGTCCTCAGGAGCAGTTTCAGTTTGGAAACCATCTCCAGTCTGGAATAAATCCAAGCCTGCTAGAAAGGCAAAGCCTGCTTCTAAGTTCACATGAAGGTACGGCCCTCATTCCAGTTCAGCTGGTAGGGGGCAGGTTACGTTTTTTCAAAGAAATTTGGATCAAATCTGTTCACAATCTTTGGATTCAGAACATTGTTTCAGAAGGGTACAGAATTGGTTTCAAGATGAGACCTCCTGCAAAGAGATTTTTTCTTTCCCATGTCCCAGTAAATCCAGTGAAAGCTCAAGCATTTCTGAATTGTGTTTCAGATCTAGAGTTGGCTGGAGTAATTATGCCAGTTCCAGTTCCGGAACAGGGGATGGGGTTTTATTCAAATCTCTTCATTGTACCAAAGAAGGAGAATTCCTTCAGACCAGTTCTGGATCTAAAATTATTGAATCGTTATGTAAGGATACCAACGTTCAAGATGGTAACTGTAAGGACTATATTGCCTTTTGTTTAGCAAGGGAATTATATGTCCACAATAGATTTACAGGATGCATATCTGCATATTCCGATTCATCCAGATCATTATCAGTTCCTGAGATTCTCTTTTCTAGACAAGCATTACCAATTTGTGGCTCTACCGTTTGGCCTTGCTACAGCTCCAAGAATTTTCACAAAGATTCTCGGTGCCCTTCTGTCTGTAATCAGAGAACAGGGTATTGTGGTATTTCCTTATTTGGACGATATCTTGGTACTTGCTCCGTCTTTACATTTAGCAGAGTCTCATACGAATCGACTTGTGTTGTTTCTTCAAGATCATGGTTGGAGGATCAATTTACCAAAAAGTTCTTTGATTCCTCAAACAAGGGTAACCTTTCTGGGTTTCCAGATAGATTCAGTGTCCATGACTCTGTCTTTAACAGACAAGAGACGTCTAAAATTGATTACAGCTTGTCGAAACCTTCAGTCACAATCATTCCCTTTGGTAGCCTTATGCATGGAAATTCTAGGTCTTATGACTGCTGCATCGGACGCGATCCCCTTTGCTCGTTTTCACATGCGACCTCTTCAGCTCTGTATGCTGAACCAATGGTGCAGGGATTACACGAAGATATCTCAATTAATATCTTTAAAACCGATTGTTCGACACTCTCTAACGTGGTGGACAAATCACCATCGTTTAATTCAGGGGGCTTCTTTTGTTCTTCCGACCTGGACTGTAATTTCAACAGATGCAAGTCTCACAGGTTGGGGAGCTGTGTGGGGATCTCTGACGGCACAAGGAGTTTGGGAATCTCAGGAGGTGAGATTACCGATCAATATTTTGGAACTCCGTGCAATTTTCAGAGCTCTTCAGTTTTGGCCTCTTCTGAAGAGAGAATCGTTCATTTGTTTTCAGACAGACAATGTCACAACTGTGGCATACATCAATCATCAAGGAGGGACTCACAGTCCTCTGGCTATGAAAGAAGTATCTCGAATTTTGGTTTGGGCGGAATCCAGCTCCTGTCTAATCTCTGCGGTTCATATCCCAGGTGTAGACAATTGGGAAGCGGATTATCTCAGTCGCCAAACGTTGCATCCGGGCGAATGGTCTCTTCACCCAGAGGTATTTCTTCAGATTGTTCAATTGTGGGGGCTCCCAGAGATAGATCTGATGGCCTCTCATCTAAACAAGAAACTTCCCAGGTATCTGTCCAGATCCCGGGATCCTCAGGCGGAGGCAGTGGATGCATTATCACTTCCTTGGAAGTATCATCCTGCCTATATCTTTCCGCCTCTAGTTCTTCTTCCAAGAGTAATCTCCAAGATTCTGAGGGAATGCTCGTTTGTTCTGCTAATAGCTCCGGCATGGCCTCACAGGTTTTGGTATGCGGATCTTGTCCGGATGGCATCTTGCCAGCCATGGACTCTTCCGTTAAGACCAGACCTTCTGTCACAAGGTCCTTTTTTCCATCCGGATCTGAAATCCTTAAATTTAAAGGTATGGAGATTGAACGCTTGATTCTTGGTCATAGAGGTTTCTCTGACTCCGTGATTAATACTATGTTACAGGCTCGTAAATCTGTATCTCGAGAGATATATTATAGAGTCTGGAAGACTTATATTTCATGGTGTCTTTCTCATCATTTTTCTTGGCATTCTTTTAGAATACCGAGAATTTTACAATTTCTTCAGGATGGTTTGGATAAGGGTTTGTCCGCAAGTTCTTTGAAAGGACAAATCTCTGCTCTTTCTGTTCTTTTTCACAGAAAGATTGCTATTCTTCCTGATATTCATTGTTTTGTACAAGCTTTGGTTCGTATAAAATCTGTCATTAAGTCAATTTCTCCTCCTTGGAGTTTGAATTTGGTTCTGGGAGCTCTTCAAGCTCCTCCGTTTGAACCTATGCATTCATTGGACATTAAATTACTTTCTTGGAAAGTTTTGTTCCTTTTGGCCATCTCTTCTGCTAGAAGAGTTTCTGAATTATCTGCTCTTTCGTGTGAGTCTCCTTTTCTGATTTTTCATCAGGATAAGGCGGTGTTGCGAACTTCTTTTGAATTTTTACCTAAAGTTGTGAATTCCAACAACATTAGTAGAGAAATTGTGGTTCCTTCATTATGTCCTAATCCTAAGAATTCTAAGGAGAAATCATTGCATTCTTTGGATGTTGTTAGAGCTTTGAAATATTATGTTGAAGCTACGAAATCTTTCCGTAAGACTTCTAGTCTATTTGTTATCTTTTCCGGTTCTAGGAAAGGCCAGAAAGCTTCTGCCATTTCTTTGGCATCTTGGTTGAAATCTTTAATTCATCTTGCCTATGTTGAGTCGGGTAAAACTCCGCCTCAAAGAATTACAGCTCATTCTACTAGGTCAGTATCTACTTCCTGGGCGTTTAGGAATGAAGCTTCGGTTGACCAGATCTGCAAAGCAGCAACTTGGTCTTCTTTGCATACTTTTACTAAATTCTGCCATTTTGATGTATTTTCTTCTTCTGAAGCAGTTTTTGGTAGAAAAGTTCTTCAGGCAGCGGTTTCAGTTTGAATCTTCTGCTTATGTTTTTTGTTAAACTTTATTTTGGGTGTGGATTATTTTCAGCAGGAATTGGCTGTCTTTATTTTATCCCTCCCTCTCTAGTGACTCTTGTGTGGAAAGATCCACATCTTGGGTAGTCATTATCCCATACGTCACTAGCTCATGGACTCTTGTTAATTACATGAAAGAAAACATAATTTATGTAAGAACTTACCTGATAAATTCATTTCTTTCATATTAACAAGAGTCCATGAGGCCCACCCTTTTTTGTGGTGGTTATGATTTTTTTGTATAAAGCACAATTATTCCAATTCCTTATTTTATATGCTTCGCACTTTTTCTTATCACCCCACTTCTTGGCTATTCGTTAAACTGATTTGTGGGTGTGGTGAGGGGTGTATTTATAGGCATTTTAAGGTTTGGGAAACTTTGCCCCTCCTGGTAGGAATGTATATCCCATACGTCACTAGCTCATGGACTCTTGTTAATATGAAAGAAATGAATTTATCAGGTAAGTTCTTACATAAATTATGTTTTTAGCCAATATGCCCACTTATCAGCGAAAGCGCGACTGCTCTGTTTTAGAAAATTCTGTAGAGCATGAGAACGCTGATGATATGGTTTCTGAAGGGCCCCTACACCAGTCTGAGGGGGCCAGGGAGGTTTTGTCTGAGGGAGAAATTTCAGATTCAGGAAACATTTCTCAACAAGCTGAACCTGATGTGATTACTTTTAAATTTAAGTTGGAACATCTCCGCGCTCTGCTTAAGGAGGTGTTATCCAATTTGGATGATTGTGATTATCTGTTCATTCCAGAACCACTATGTAAAATGGAAAAGTTCTTAGAGGCCCCGGGGCCCCCCGAAGCTTTTCCTATATCCAAGCGGGTGGCGTACATTGTTAGTAAAGAATGGGACAGGCCCGGTATACCTTTAGTACCTCCCCCCATATTTATAAAATTGTTTTCCTATAGTCGACCCCAGAAAGGACTGATGGCAGACAGTCCCCAAGGTCGAGGGGGCGGTTTCTACTCTACACAAGCGCGCCACTATACCCATAGAAGATAGTTGTGCTTTCCAAGATCCTATGGATAAAAAATTAGAAGGTCTGCTAAAAAAGATGTTTGTTCAGCAAGGTTCCCTTCTACAACCAATTGCATGCATTGTCCCTGTCACTGCAGCCGCGTGTTTCTAGTTTGATGAGCTAGGAAAGGCGATTATTAGTAATTCTTCTTCTTATGAGGAGATTATGGACAGAATTCGTGCTCTTAAATTGGCTAATTCTTTCACCCTAGACGCCACCTTGCAATTGGCTAGGTTAGCGGCGAAAAAATTCTGGGTTTGCTATTGTGGCGCAGAGCGCTTTGGTTAAAATCTTGGGCAGCGGATGCGTCTTCCAAGAACAAATTGCTTGACATTCCTTTCAAGGGGAAAACACTCTTTGGCCCTGACTTGAAAGAGATTATCTCTGATATCACTGGGGGCAAGGGCCACGCCCTTCCTCAGGATAGGTCTTTTCAAGACCAAAAATAAACCTAAGTTTCGTCCCTTTCGCAGAAACGGATCAGCCCCAAGGGCTACGTCCTCTAAGCAGGAAGGTAATACTTCTCAAGCCAATCCAGCCTGGAGACCTATGCAAGGCTGGAACAAAGGAAAGCAGGCCAGGAAACCTGCCACTGCTACCAAGACAGCGTGAAATGCGGGCCCCCGATCCGGGACCGGATCTGGTGGGGGGCAGACTCTCTCTCTTCGCTCAGGCTTGGGCAAGAGATGTTCTGGATCCTTGGGCGCTAGAAATAGTCTCCCAAGGTTATTCTCTGGAGTTCAAGGGGCTTCCTCCAAGGGGGAGGTTCCACAGGTCTCAGTTGTCTTCAGACCACATAAGAAGACAGGCATTCTTACATTGGGTAGAAGACCTGCTAAAAATGGGAGTGATTCATCCTGTTCCATTAGGAGAACAAGGGATGGGGTTCTACTCCAATCTGTTCATAGTTCCCAAAAAAGAGGGAACGTTCAGACCAATCTTAGATCTCAAGATCTTGAACAAGTTTCTCAAGGTTCCATCGTTCAAGATGGAAACCATTCGAACACTTCTTCCTTCCATCCAGGAAGGTCAATTCATGACCAAGGTGGATTTCAAGGATGCGTATCTACATATTCCTATCCACAAGGAACATCATCGGTTCCTAAGGTTTGCATTCCTGGACAAGCATTTCCAGTTCGTGGCGTTTTCTTTCGGATTAGCCACTGCTCCTAGGATTTTCTCATAGGTACTAGGGTCCCTTCTGGCGGTGCTAAGACCAAGGGGCATTGCTGTAGTACCTTACTTGGACGACATTCTGATTCGAGCGTCGTCCCTTCCTCAAGTAAAGGCTCACACGGACATTGTCCTGGCCTTTCTCAGATCTCACGGATGGAAAGTGAACGTGGAAAAGAGTTCTCTATCTCCGTCAACGAGGGTTCCCTTCTTGGGAACTATAATAGACTCCTTAGAAATGAGGATTTTTCTGACAGAAGCCAGAAAAACAAAACTTCTAGACTCTTGTCGGATACTTCATTCCGTTCCTCTTCCTTCCATAGCGCAGTGCATGGAAGTGATAGGTTTGATGGTAGCGGCAATGGACATAGTTCCTTTTGTGCGCATTCATCTAAGACCATTACAACTGTTCATGCTCAGTCAGTGGAATGGGGACTATTCAGACTTGTCTCCGAAGATACAAGTAAATCAGAGGACCAGAGACTCATTCCGTTGGTGGCTGTCCCTGGACAACCTGTCACAAGGGATGACCTTCCGCAGACCAGAGTGGGTCATTGTCACGACCGACGCCAGTCTGATGGGCTGGGGCGCGGTCTGGGGATCCCTGAAAGCTCAGGGTCTTTGGTCTCGGGTAGAATCTCTTCTACCGATAAATATTCTGGAACTGAGAGCGATATTCAATGCTCTCAAAGCTTGGCCTCAGCTAGCGAGGGCCAAGTTCATACATCAACCATCAGGGGGGAACAAGGAGTTCCCTAGCGATGGAAGAAGTGACCAAAATCATTCTATGGGCGGAGTCTCACTCCTGCCACCTGTCTGCTATCCACATCCCAGGAGTGGAAAATTGGGAAGCGGATTTTCTGAGTCGTCAGACATTGCATCCGGGGGAGTGGGAACTCCATCCGGAAATCTTTGCCCAAGTCACTCAACCGTGGGGCATTCCAGACATGGATCTGATGGCCTCTCGTCAGAACTTCAGAGTTCCTTACTAGGGGTACAGATCCAGGGATCCCAAGGCGGCTCTAGTGGATGCACTAGTAGCACCTTGGACCTTCAAACTAGCTTATGTGTTCCCGCCGTTTCCTCTCATCCCCAGGCTGGTAGCCAGGATCAATCAGGAGAGGGCGTCGGTGATTTTGATAGCTCCTGCGTGGCCACGCAGGACTTGGTATGCAGATCTGGTGAATATGTCATCGGCTCCACCATGGAAGCTACCTTTGAGACGAGACCTTCTTGTTCTAGGTCCGTTCGACCCACTCCAGCTGACTGCTTGGAGATTGAACGCTTGATCTTATCAAAGCGAGGGTTCTCAGATTCTGTTATTAATACTCTTGTTCAGGCCTGAAAGCCTGTAACCAGAAAAATTACCACATAATTTGGTATATCTGTTGGTGTGAATCTGCAGGATTCCCTTGGGACAAGGTTAAGATTCCTAAGAGTCTATCCTTCCTTCGAGAAGGATTGGAAAAAGGATTATCTGCAAGTTCCTTGATGGGACAGATTTCTGCCTTGTCTGTGTTACTTCACAAAAAGCTGGCAGCTGTGCCAGATGTTCTAGCCTTGGTTCAGGCTCTGGTTAGAATCAAGCCTGTTTACAAAATTTTGACTCCTCCTTGGAGTCTCAACCTAGTTCTTTCAGTTCTTCAGGGGGTTCCGTTTGAACCCTTACATTCCGTTGATATTAAGTTATTATCTTGGAAAGTTTTGTTTTTGGTTGCAATTTCTTCTGCTAGAAGAGTTTCAGAATTATCTGCTCTGCAGTGTTCTTCTCCTTATCTGGTGTTCCATGCAGATAAGGTGGTTTTGCGTACTAAACCTGGTTTTCTTCCAAAAGTTGTTTCTAACAAAAACATTAACCAGGAGATAGTTGTGCCTTCTTTGTGTCCTAATCCAGTTTCAAAGAAGGAACGTTTGTTGCACAACTTGGATGTAGTTCGTGCTCTCAAATTTTACTTAGCAGCTACTAAGGATTTCAGACAAACTTTGTCTTTGTTTGTTGTTTATTCTGGTAAACGGAGAGGTCAAAAAGCAACTTCTACCTCTCTCTCCTTCTGGATTAAAAGCATTATCCGATTGGCTTATGAGACTGCCGGACGGCAGCCTCCTGAAAGAATCACAGCTCACTCCACTAGGGCTGTGGCTTCCACATGGGCCTTCAAGAACGAGGCTTCTGTTGATCAGATATGTAAGGCAGCGACTTGGTCTTCACTGCACACTTTTTCTAAATTTTACAAATTTGATACTTTTGCTTCTTCTGAGGCTATTTTTGGGAGAAAGGTTTTGCAAGCCGTGGTGCCTTCCATTTAGGTGACCTGATTTGCTCCCTCCCTTCATCCGTGTCCTAAAGCTTTGGTATTGGTTCCCACAAGTAAGGATGACGCCGTGGACCGGACACACCTATGTTGGAGAAAACAGAATTTATGTTTACCTGATAAATTACTTTCTCCAACGGTGTGTCCGGTCCACGGCCCGCCCTGGTTTTTTTAATCAGGTCTGATAATTTATTTTCTTTAACTACAGTCACCACGGTAACATATGGTTTCTCCTATGCAAATATTCCTCCTTAACGTCGGTCGAATGACTGGGGTAGGCGGAGCCTAGGAGGGATCATGTGACCAGCTTTGCTGGGCTCTTTGCCATTTCCTGTTGGGGAAGAGAATATCCCACAAGTAAGGATGACGCCGTGGACCGGACACACCGTTGGAGAAAGTAATTTATCAGGTAAACATAAATTCTGTTTTTTCTCTTTACAATAAAGCTGAACATTTGATCAAATATGAACCATTTAAACTTGGTTCACCTCCCAATAATTTAATGTGTTTCAGTGATCTATCTATATATTTCTAATAATATATACCTAAATCTGTATTTTCTGTAACTGGAAAAAAATCTGTATTATTATTATCCTGCAAATGAAACCTTTATGTAGAAAACCATGATTTAAATTGATTTAAAATCAATTCTTTCTGTTAGTGATTTAAATTGTGATTTAAATCAAATCCACCCTGGTGAGTAGTAGCAGTGCACTGCAGTTGTACTCAGTTTAATGTCCTTTTAAGCAATGTTTGGAAGCCAGTGCATGTGCACTAGCTTCCAGCACACCTGGGCCTAATTTAGTAGTTCAGTGCCAGCCATGAATCCAAGTAAACAAAATCAGATGTCAGGCTGAGGACCAAGAGAAGTGTAGCTCTTTAATTTGTTTCTTAATGGGACACTAAGTCAAAACCATGCAGTTTTAAGAAACTTTCCAATTTACTTTCATTATCAAATTGTTCACAGTGTATACATGAGTATGATTGGCTGATGACTGTCACCTGATACAGGGGACCAGCAAATTGAAGTAAAATTAAAATTAGTCAGAAAAAAAATCTACTGCTTATTTAGCATTCAAAGTGCTACTGCATTGTCTTTTTAGTAAGAATGTGCCAATTATGCAATTGTACTGTATTTAGTGGGGGATTTTAACACTTTTTTTCTACTCCTAGAATTTCTCAACAAAACTTTCCGCAATTTGATGCAGTAATAAATATCTCTTCTGACTCTGATATTGAAATGCCCGGTGATGATAAGAAATTTATTCTTGTTTCTCTACCAGATGAAAGTGAACATGGTGAGTTTTTTTAAACTATTGAACAAAATAGATGTGATAATTTGGGTCAGTATGTTTTGTTTTGAGCAGTAATTCAGAACAAAAATGTATTTGGTGTGCCATGTCCCACAGATGTAGGTTTCATGCAGATTTAGGGACATTGAATCATAAGATTTGTGTGAGATGGGTGGGTGAATTATTTATAACTGTGCCATAAATAATGATCATAGTTCTCTGATTGTGGAAATATATATTTTTCCTTTGAGTGCAAATCACAAAAGGCTTTTCATTATCAAACACAATAATTTTCAAATATATATATATAATTTCGTTCCATAAGTCAGGGAGACTTCATTCCTTACTGTTGGGAAATACAACACCTGGCCACCAGGAGGAAGCAAAGACACCCCAGCCAAAGGCTTAAATATCCCTCCCACTTCCCCTTTTCTCCCAGTATTTTTTTGCCTTTTGTCACTAGAGGAGGTGGCAGAGAAGTGACAGAAGATTCTGATATTCCTGTAATGGGAATTTTCCCCTCAAGAGAGGACTGGAGTTTGAAGTAATCATATAAACTTTTCAGTGAGAGTATTGATGAAAGTTAGAGCCTGGAGATGCAAGGAAAGTTTCTCTTGCAAGGTGTATCCAGTCCACGGATTCATCCTTACTTGTGGGATATTCTCATTCCCTACAGGAAGTGGCAAAGAGAGCACACAGCAAAGCTGTCTATATAGCTCCCCCTCTGGCTCCGCCCCCCAATCATTCTCTTTGCCGCTCTAACAAGTAGCATCTCCACGGGAGGGTAAAGTGAATGTGGTGTTAGATTTGTAGTTTTTATATCTTCAATCAAAAGTTTGTTATTTTTAAATAGTACCGGTTTGTGCTATTTACTCTCTGGCAGAAATATGATGAAGAATTCTGCTGAGAGGAAAATGATTTTAGCATGTTGTAACTAAAATCCATTGCTGTTCCCACACAGGACTGAGGAGTACCAGAAAACTTCAGTTGGGGGGAACAGTTTGCAGGCTTAACTGCTTTGAAGTATGTTTCAGTCATCTTTTTTTCTAGTCAAGACAAGATAATGCTAGAAGACTGACAAGATTCCCCATGTGGGAAGGGTAAGCCATGTTCTGAAACTTAGTATAGAACTAGAGCCTTTTTTAAGTGGGCTCAATAGACTGGTTATCACTTTAGCAGGGCAATCGATTATTTTGTTTAGAAAAATACTCTTTATTGACACTTTTAAGCACTTTTGATGTGTTTATTTGGGTTTTATTCCACATGGCATTATTTTTAGTCACCTAAATTGGGTTCTGAAGGCCCCACAGCTCCGGAGTGGGAGGGGCCTAATTTCGCGCCTCAGTTGCGCAGTTATTCTGACAAGATTTCCCTGCATGCTGCTTCGCATGGGTCCAGAGACTGCTTGAGGACTTCAGGAGGCTTGATTTTCTCAAATTCAATCCTTAAGGGAAGGTAGGGCCACAGCAGGCTGCTGTGGCAAGGTGCTGTAGTTTATTAACCGGTTGTTTGCTTTAGGCGGCTCCGGTTTGGGCATTAAATGGTTAATCAGGCTGAAACTTGCTGTGCAATCATATCGAATGATTAGGCACATACTGTAAAAATTTCTAGAGATTTGGTTCATTTTTCACCGTTTTGTAAAATTGTGTGCGCTTTTATTATCTTAAAGGCACAGTACCATTTATTGCAAATTGTATTTTTTATTACATAAAGTGTTTTTCCAAGTCTGCTTGTGTATAATACCAATCTGTTAAACATGTCTGACACTAAGGAAAAGCCTTGCTCTATGTGTTTAGAAGCCATGGTGGAACCCCCACTCAAAATGTGTCCCAAGAGCACTAATGTGTCTATACACTTTAAAGATCATATTGTGTCACTTAAAAATATAGCCCTAGATGATTCTTTGACTGAAGGTAATGAGGATAGTCCGCCTTCCTCTCCCCATGTGTCATCACCAGTTACGCCCGCTCAAGCGATACCTAGTACCTCTAGTGCATTAGCACCTATTACATTGCAACAACTGGCGGCAGTCATGGATAATTCCCTTGCGGCCTTTCTATCCAAATTGCCAGTTTTCCCTAAAAAGCGCGATAGCTCTGTTGTGAGAACAGATGAGGAGCAGTCGGAAGCTTTGGGAGGCTTATCTAATGTACCGTCACAACACTCTGAAGTAGGGGCGAGGGATGTTATGTCTGAGGGAGAAATTTCTGACTCAGGAAAAGTACTAAGGGAGGTCTTATCAACTCTGGATGATTGTGACCCTATGGTGGTCCCAGAGAAATTGTGTAAAATGGACAAATATTTATAAGTCTCTGTATACACTGATGCTTTTCCGATCCGTAAGAGGGTGGCGGATATTGTTGCTAGGGAGTGGGAAAGGCCAGGTGTACCTTTTGTTCCCCCACCTATCTTTAAGAAAATGTTTCCCATAACTGATCCTAGGCGGGACGCGTGGCAGACGGTCCCTAAGGTAGAGGGGGCAGTTTCAACACTAGCCAAGCGCACAACCATACCAATTGAAGACAGTTGTGCTTTCAAAGATCCTATGGATAAAAAATTAGAAGGTTTACTAAAGAAAATATTTGTTCAACAAGGTTTCCTTCTCCAACCTATTGCCCGCATTATTCATGTAACTACTGCAGCGGCTTTCTGGTTTGAGGCGCTGGAGGAGTCGCTCCAGACGGAGACCTCATATGACGAAATTATGGATAGAATTAAGGCTCTAAAGCTGGCTAATTCTTTTATCACAGATGCCGCTTTACAATTAGCTAAGTTAGCGGCGAAAAATTCTGTTTTTGCCATCATGGCGCGCAGAGTGCTTTGGCTTAAATCATGGTCGGCCGACATGTCGTCTAAAACAAAATTACTGAATATTCCTTTCAAGGGAAAGACCCTTTTCGGGCCCGAGTTGAAAGAGATTATTTCGGATATCACTGGGGAAAGGGCCATGCCCTCCTGCAAGATAGGCCTTTTAAGGCTAAAAACAAGGCTAATTTTCGTTCCTTTCGCAACTTCAGGAGCGGTCCTGCTTCAACCTCTGCTACCGCAAAGCAAGAGGGTAACACTTCACAGCCCAAGGCAACCTGGAAGCCTTTGCAGGGCTGGAACAAGGGTAAATAGGCCAAGAAGCCTGCAGCTGCTACTAAGACAGCATGAAGGGGTAGCCCCCGATCCGGAACCGGATCTGGTAGGGGGCAGACTCTCTCTCTTTGCTCAGGCTTGGGCAAGAGATGTTCCCGATCCCTGGGCATTAGAGATAGTTGCTCAGGGATATCTTCTAGAATTCAAGGACTCTCCTCCAAGGGGAAGGTTCCACATTTCTCGTCTGTCTACAGACCAGACAAAGAAAGAGGCGTTCTTACGCTGAGTAGAAGATCTACTCAAGATGGGAGTAATATATCCAGTTCCAATTACAGAACAAGGACTGGGTTTTTACTCAAACCTGTTTGTGGTTCCCAAAAAGGAAGGAACTTTCAGACCAATCCTGGATCTAAAAATTCTAAACAAATTCCTCAGAGTTCCATCTTTCAAGATGGAGACCATTCGGACAATCTTACCGATGATCCAGGAAGGTCAATATATGACTACCGTGGATCTAAAGGATGCGTACCTTCATATTCCTATCCACAAAGATCACCATCAGTTCCTAAGGTTCGCTTTTATGGACAAGCATTACCAGTTTGTGGCCCTTCCCTTCGGGTTGGCCACCGCTCTCACAAAGGTGCTAGGGTCCCTTCTAGCGGTACTAAGACCGCGGGGCATTGCAGTAGCACCCTATCTGGACGACATCTTAATACAGGCGTCGTCTTTTCCCAGAGCCAAGGCTCATACGGATATTGTTCTGGCCTTTCTAAGGTCTCACGGGTGGAAGTTGAACACCGAAAAAAGTTCTCTGTCCCCGCTCACAAGGGTTCCCTTCCTGGGAACATTAATAGACTCGGTAGAAATGAAAATATTTCTGACGGAGGTCAGAAGGTTAAAGCTTCTAAGTACTTGCTGAGATCTTCATTCCATTCCTCGGCCATCTGTAGCTCAGTGCATGGAGGTAATCGGATTAATGGTAGCAGCAATGGACGTAGTCCCTTTTGCTCGAATTCATCTCAGGCCACTGCAATTGTGCATGCTCAAACAGTGGAATGGAGATTATGCAGATTTGTCTCCTCGAAAACCAGAGATTCTCTTCTCTGGTGGTTGTCTCAGGATCACCTGTCGCAGGGAATGTGCTTCCGCAGACCGGAGTGGATCATTGTAACGACCAACGCCAGTCTGTTAGGCTGGGGCGCGGTCTGGGGCTCCCTGAAAGCTCAGGGCCTATGGTCTCGGGAAGAGTCTCTTCTCCCGATAAACATTTTGGAACTGAGAGCGATATTCAACACGCTCCAGGCATGGCCTCAGCTAGCGGCGGCCAAGTTCATCAGATTTCAGTCGGACAACATCACGACTGTAGCATACATAAATCATCAGGGAGGAACCAAGAGTTCCTAGCGATGAAGGAAGTAACCAAGATAATCAGGTGGGCGGAGGATCACTCTTGCCATCTATCTGCAATTCACATCCCAGGAGTAGACAACTGGGAAGCGAATTTCCTAAGTCGTCAGACTTTTCACCCGGGGGAGTGGGAACTCCACCCGGAGGTATTTGCTCAGCTGACTCAGCTATGGGGCATTCCAGAGTTGGATCTGATGGCGTCCCGTCAGAACACCAAACTTCCTCTTTACGGTTCCAGGTCCAGGGACCCCAAGGCGGCATTGATAGATTCTCTAGTAGCGCCTTGGCATATGTCTTTCCACCGTTTCCCCTTCTCCCTCGGCTGGTAGCCAAAATCAAACAGGAGAAGGCCTCGGTAATTCTGATAGCGCCTGCGTGGCCACGCAGGACTTTGTATGCAGACCTAGTGGACATGTCATCTGTCCCACCATGGACACTGCCAATGAGGCAGGATCTTCTAATACAGGGTCCACTCAAGCATCCAAATCTAGTTTCTCTGCAGCTGACTGCTTGGAGATTGAACGCTTAATTCTATCCAAGCGTGGGTTCTCTGAATCAGTCATAGATACTCTGATCCAAGCTAGAAAACCTGTCACCAGGAAAATTTACCATAAGATATGGCTTAAATATCTTTGTTGGTGGGAATCCAAGGGTTACTCATGGAGTAAGATTAGGATTCCAAGGATATTGTCTTTTCTCCAAGAAGGATTGGAGAAAGGTTTATCAGCTAGTTCCTTAAAGGGGCAGATATCCGCTCTGTGTATCCTTTTACACAAGCGTCTGGCAGAAGTACCAGATGTTCAAGCGTTTGCACAGGCGTTAGTCAGAATCAAGCCTGTCTTTAAACCTGTGGCTCCTCCATGGAGTCTAAATTTAGTTCTTTCAGTTCTTCAAGGGGTTCCGTTTGAACCTTTACATTCCATAGATATTAAGTTATTATCTTGGAAAGTTTTGTTTTTGGTAGCTATATCTTCTGCTCAAAGAGTTTCAGAATTGTCTGCTTTGCAGTGTAATTCACCCTATCTGGTGTTCCATGCAGATAAGGTAGTTTTGCGTACCAAACCTGGTTTTCTTCCTAAAGTTGTTTCTAATAAGAACATTAACCAGGAAATCATTGTTCCTTCTCTGTGTCCTAATCCAGCTTCTAAGAAGGAACGGCTTTTACACAATCTTGATGTGGTTCATGCTTTGAAATTCTATTTACAAGCAACTAAGGATTTCATACAAAAATCATCTTTGTTTGTTGTCTATTCTGGTAAGAGGAGAGGTCAAAAAGCGACGGCTACCTCTCTTTCCTTCTGGTTGAAAAGCATCATCCGATTGGCTTATGAGACTGCTGGGCAGCAGCCTCCTGAACGAATTATAGCTCATTCCACCAGAGCTGTGGCTTCCACTTGGGCCTTCAAGAATGAGGCTTCTGTTGAACAGATTTGTAAGGCAGCGACTTGGTCTTCACTGCATACTTTTGCCAAATTTTACAAATTCGATACTTTTGCTTCTTCGGAGGGTATTTTTGGGAGAAAGGTTTTGCAAGCAGTGGTGCCTTCCGTTTAGGTTACCTGTCTTGTTCCCTCCCTTCATCCGTGTCCTAAAGCTTTGGTATTGGTATCCCACAAGTAAGGATGAATCCGTGGACTGGATACACCTTGCAAGAGAAAACAGAATTTATGCTTACCTGATAAATTACTTTCTCTTGCGGTGTATCCAGTCCACGGCCCGCCCTGGCAATTAAGTCAGGTTAAAATTTCTTGTTTAAACTACAGTCACCACTGCACCCTATGGTTTCTCCTTTTTCTCCTAACCGTCGGTCGAATGACTGGGGGGCGGAGCCAGAGGGGGAGCTATATGGACAGCTTTGCTGTGTGCTCTCTTTGCCACTTCCTGTAGGGAATGTGAATATCCCACAAGTAAGGATGAATCCGTGGACTGGATACACCGCAAGAGAAAGTAATTTATCAGGTAAGCATAAATTCTGTTTTTTCTGCGAAACCATCCAGGCTGTTAGCTAACAACCCCTGAGCAATCAGTGTTGACGAGTTTCACTGCTTGCTTTTAATCACTCATGTCCCTGTACGAGCATCGCTACATGGCTGTCACACTTGAGAGGCTGTAGCTGTTCCACAGCATGGATCCTAGAGGGTAAGTCCACTTTATTGTTATAGAAGGGACTCCAGTATAGGGTCACAGTGTGACTCCTCTATACCTCAATATGATCAAGGGTTAATATCTCCTTTAGGGAGATTATTGGAACAGTTATGGGGATTTTTATGTTCTGCATCAGGTTTGGGCTCATAAGACTGTGTTCTTTTGGCTTGGGAACAGACAGGTTTCACTTTCAATCATTTTTGATGTTGAGCAGCTCATATTAGCTTAACACTCTTTTGCATAGCAGGGGAAGTCTTGTCTTGCGCACCATGTGACCGGGTGCGGCCTCTTTCACTTCCTTGTGATCTTGCTGCATACAGCACTCCTGAGGAGAGCGTTTCATTGATAATTTGTCTGGGTCTAGGAGGTGGTGAGTGCCCCAGCCATTGGATTTGTAAAGGTGCCTGTTTATATTAAAAACACTTGTTTTTTGTAACATTTTTTATTCCATCTGTGGAATTACATACCAAAGCTATTGAGGACTCTGATAGTAGATTAGAGGGTTCCACTCCTCTATGGTGAATAATAATACCTGTTTATATTGTGAGGAGGCTGTGGTTTGCCCGCCTGCTCAATTTTGTTCCAATTGCCTAAGCACTGTTTTAAAGTCTTAAGAAGGGAGCCACGTCTGCCAATACCCATAGCGTAATTAGTCCCTCTCAACCTCTCGGGATTCTATGACCCGAGAGATTTCTGCCCTGTCTAATCAAACTGCTTCACATGCAGTTCCCCGCGGCACAGCTAATTCTCCATATGGAGGGGACCTTTTTTTCTGCGGACTTTACCACGCAGCTACAATCGGCGGTCTGTCTGAGTGCCCTTCCTATCTATGGGAAACGTAAGAGAAAGATCAAACATAAATCTCCCGACTTAGTCATCTAAATTCCTATCGGATCTAGCCTGTATGTCTCAGCTCTCTGAGGATGAGTTAACCTCTGTAACCTCAGAGGGTGAACTTTCTGAGTCAGAGTCGTCTGTTAATAAGTCTCCTCTGGCGGAGGAACCCTCCTTTACATTCAAAATTGAACATTTGCATTTTTTTACTTAAGGAGGTCCTGTCTAGGCTAGAGCTTCCAGAGGTTAAGCTACCTGAGGAACCCAAGATCCCTAAGTTAGACAGGGTCTACGAAGACGGGAAGGTCCCACAGACTTTTCCTGTACCAGTTCGTATGGCGAACATTATTAGTAATGTATGGTAAAGAATTGCAACTTCCTTTTCTCCCTCTGCAACTTTTTAGAAATTGTTCCAGGTCCCTGACTTTCAAATAGAATTGTGGGGTTCCATACCTAAGGTGGATTGCGCAATTTTGACGCTAGCTAAGCGTACTACTATCCCCCTTGACGATAGTTCGTCCTTTAGAGAGCCTATGGACAAGACATTGGAAAATTTCCTGAGGAGCATGTTCCAACACACAGGATTTTTATCCCAACCTGCAGTAGCCGCTTTGGCAGGAGCAGCTACCTACTGGTGCAACTCTTTGTCTGAACTTATTGAGGTGGAATCTCCCCTCGAGGATATTCAGGAAAAAATTAAGGCATTAAGAATTGCTATCTCCTTCATCTGTGATGTGAATATGCAAATTATTCGCCTGAATGCAAAGGCTTCAGGTTTTGCGGTTCTAGCCTGCAGGGGTCTCTGGTTGATGTCTTGGTTTGCGGATATGACTTCTAAATCCGTGCTTCTTTCTCTCCTCTTTAAGGGGAAGATCTTATTCGGACCTGGTCTGGACTCCATCATTTCCACGGTTAGGTCGTTTCTCAGGGATACCAGATAGGATTCAAGTCCCTTCCGCCCAATGGCAGATTCCTTCTTTCCAGACTGTCGACTCTACAGGACCAGAGAAGAGGACTGCCTTTTTAGGTTTCGTACGGGACCTAGTCTCTTTCGGAGTAATTGTCCCAGTACCTGCATCAGAAAGAGATCTGGGGTTCTATTCAAACCTCTTTGTGGTTCCCAAGAAGGAAGGAACTTTTTGTCCAATTCTGGACTTGAAGTGCCTAAACAAATTTCTAAGCATCCCATCCTTCAAGATGGAGACAATAATATCAATCCTTCCTCTGGTTCAGGAAGGACAGTTTATGACTACCATAGACCTGAAAGATGCATACCTTTCATCGTGAAAAACCCAGAGGTTTTTCACGATGATAACTCTCAGGTGGGGGGTTCCAGAGTTGGATCTGATGACGTCTCGTTTAAACGCCAGTCTTCCAAAGTGTGGTTCTAGATCAAGTGATCCACAAGCCACTCTGGGTACCTGTTCCCCCCTGTTTGCCCTCCTTTCTCGAGTGCTTGCTCGTATCTAACAAGAGAGGGGGCGTCTGTGATTGTAATGGCTCTTGCCTGGACCTCGCAGGATCTGGTTTGCAGATCTGGTGAGGATGTCATCTCTTCCACCTTGGAGGTTTCCTCTGAGAAAGGACATTCTACTTCAGGGTCCTTTCCTCCATGCAGACCGGGATTCTCTGAAGCTCTGAGTGCTTGGAGATTGAACGCCTAGTTTTGTCTAGACGTCGTTTTTCTGAGGCAGTCATTGTTACCATGCTTCAGTCTCGTAAACCTCTTACTCGCAAGATTTACCATAAGGTATGGCGTAAATACCTTTATTGATGCAAATCTAAAGGTTTCTCCTGGAGCCTGTGAGGATTCCCTGTATTTTATTCTTTCTTCAGGATGGTCTGGAGAAAGGGTTGTCAGTCAGTACTCTGAAGGGTCAGATATCTGCACTGTCTATTCTTTTGCACTAACGTCTGGCTGATTGCCAGATGTTCAAGCTTTTATTCAGGCCCTGGTCAGAATCTCTACTGTGTTTAATCCTGTTGCTCCTTTTTGGAGTCTTAACCTTGTCCTTAAAGTTTTACAGCAGGCTCCATTTGAGCCGATGCATTCTATTGATATTAAATTGTTATCTTGGAAGGTTTTGTTTCTTCTTGCTATTTCTTCTGCTCGCAGAGTGTCTGAGCTTTCGGCTCTGCAGTGTGATTCCCCGTTCCTTATTTTTCATGCAGATAAGGTGGTCCTTCGATCTCAGTTGGGTTTTCTCCCTAAGATTGTGCCAGATCGAATCATTAATCAGGAAATTGTTGTTCCTTCTTTTTGTCCTTTTCCTTCTCAGAAAGAACGTCTGTTGCTTAACCTGTATGTTGTGAGTGCTCTAAATTTTTATTTTTTGCCATAGGAAAGAAAA
>NC_069504.1:275356107-275398607 GCF_027579735.1 Bombina bombina
GCCTGTTTACAAACCTTTGACTCCTCCTTGGAGTCTCAATTTAGTTATTTCAGTTCTTCAAGGGGTTCCGTTTGAACCCTTACATTCCGTAGATATTAAGTTATTATCTTGGAAAGTTTTATTTTTGGTTGCAATTTCTTCTGCTAGAAGAGTTTCAGAGTTATCTGCTCTGCAGTGTTCTCCTCCTTATCTGGTGTTCCATGCAGATAAGGTGGTTTTGCGTACTAAACCTGGTTTTCTTCCGAAAGTTGTTTCTAATAAAAATATTAACCAGGAGATAGTTGTGCCTTCTTTGTGTCCGAATCCAGTTTCAAAGAAGGAACGTTTGTTGCACAATTTGGATGTAGTTCGTGCTCTAAAATTCTATTTAGAGGCTACAAAGGATTTCAGACAAACATCTTCCTTGTTTGTTGTTTATTCTGGTAAAAGGAGAGGTCA
This sequence comes from Bombina bombina, assembly GCF_027579735.1. Lineage (NCBI taxonomy): Eukaryota > Metazoa > Chordata > Amphibia > Anura > Bombinatoridae > Bombina > Bombina bombina. Next base: position 275,356,546 of record NC_069504.1, read on the forward strand.
AAAAGCAACTTCTACCTCTCTCTCTTTTTGGCTTAAAAGCATCATCAGATTGGCTTATGAGACTGCCGGAAGGCAGCCTCCTGAAAGAATCACAGCTCATTCCACTAGGGCTGTGGCTTCCACATGGGCCTTCAAGAACGAGGCTTCTGTTGATCAGATATGTAAGGCAGCGACTTGGTCTTCACTGCACACTTTTACCAAATTTTACAAATTTGATACTTTTGCTTCTTCTGAGGCTATTTTTGGGAGAAAGGTTTTGCAAGCCGTGGTGCCTTCCATCTAGGTGACCTGATTTGCTCCCTCCCATCATCCGTGTCCTAAAGCTTTGGTATTGGTTCCCACAAGTAAGGATGACGCCGTGGACCGGACACACCTATGTTGGAGAAAACAGAATTTATGTTTACCTGATAAATTACTTTCTCCAACGGTGTGTCCGGTCCACGGCCCGCCCTGGTTTTTTAATCAGGTCTGATGATTTAATTTCTCTAACTACAGTCACCACGGTATCATATGATTTCTCCTATGCTAATATTCCTCCTTTACGTCGGTCGAATGACTGGGGAAGGCGGAGCCTTGGAGGGATCATGTGACCAGCTTTGCTGGGCTCTTTGCCATTTCCTGTTGGGGAAGAGAATATCCCACAAGTAAGGATGACGCCGTGGACCGGACACACCGTTGGAGAAAGTAATTTATCAGGTAAACATAAATTCTGTTTTTTCTGTTTCCGGCGTCATACGTGTGCCAAAAGTGTCGGCATTCCGGATGTGGCGTCATTTTTGGCGCCAAATAATGTGGGCGTCTTTTTTGGCGCTAAAAATATGGGCGTCACTATTGTCTCCACATTATTTAAGTCTCATTATTTATTGCTTCTGGTTGCTAGAAGCTTGTTCACTAGCATTTTTTCCCATTCCTGAAACTGTCATTTAAGGAATTTGATCAATTTTGCTTTATATGTTGTTTTTTCTATTACATATTGCAAGATGTCCCAGATTGACACTGAGTCAGAAGATACTTCTGGAAAAACGCTGCCTGGTGCTGGATCTACCAAAGTTAAGTGTATCTGCTGTAAACTTGTGGTATCTGTTCCTCCAGCTGTTGTTTGTAATTAATGTCATGACAAACTTGTTAATGCAAATAATATTTCCTTTAGTAATGTTACATTACTTGTTGCTGTTCCGTCAACATCTAATACTCAGAGTGTTCCTGTTAACATAAGAGATTTTGTTTCTAAATCCATTAAGAAGGCTATGTCTGTTATTCCTCCTTCTAGTAAACGTAAAAGGTCTTTTAAAACTTCTCATTTTTCAGATGAATTTTTAAATGAACATCATCATTCTGATTTTGATAATGGTTCCTCTGGTTCAGAGGATTCTGTCTCAGAGGTTGATGCTGATAAATCTTCATATTTATTCCAAATGGAATTTATTCGTTCTTTACTTAAAGAAGTCTTGATTGCTTTAGAAATAGAGGATTCTGGTCCTCTTGATACTAAATCTAAACGTTTAAATAAGGTTTTTAAATCTCCTGTAGTTATTCCAGAAGTTTTTCCTGTTCCTGATGCTATTTCTGAAGTAATCTCCAGGGAATGGAATAATTTGGGTAATTCATTTACTCCTTCTAAACGTTTTAAGCAATTATATCCTGTGCCATCTGACAGATTAGAATTTTGGGACAAAATCCCTAAAGTTGATGGGGCTGTCTCTACTCTTGCTAAACGTACTACTATTCCTACGGCAGATAGTACTTCCTTTAAGGATGCTTTAGATAGGAAGATTGAATCCTTTCTAAGAAAAGCTTACTTATGTTCAGGTAATCTTCTTAGACCTGCTATATCTTTAGCGGATGTTGTTGCAGCTTCAACTTTTTTGGTTAGAAGCTTTAGCGCAACAAGTAACAGATCATAATTCTCATAGCATTGTTAATCTTCTTCAACATGCTAATAACTTTATTTGTGATGCCATCTTTGATATCATTAGAGTTGATGTCAGGTATATGTCTCTAGCTATTTTAGCTAGAAGAGCTTTATGGCTTAAAACTTGGAATGCTGATATGTCTTCTAAGTCAACTTTGCTTTCCCTTTCTTTCCAAGGTAATAAATTATTTGGTTCTCAGTTAGATTCTATTATCTCAACTGTTACTGGAGGGAAAGGAACTTTTTTACCACAGGATAAAAAATCTAAAGGTAAATTTAGGTCTAATAATCGTTTTCGTTCCTTTCGTCACAATAAGGAACAAAAGCCTGATCCTTCACCCACAGGAGCGGTATCAGTTTGGAAACCATCTCCAGTCTGGAATAAATCCAAGCCTTTTAGAAAACTAAAGCCAGCTCCCAAGTCCACATGAAGGTGCGGCCCTCATTCCAGCCCAGCTGGTAGGGGGCAGATTACGATTTTTCAAAGAAATTTGGATCAATTCAATTCACAATCTTTGGATTCAAAACATTGTTTCAGAAGGGTACAGAATTGGCTTCAAGATAAGGCGTCCTGCAAAGAGATTTTTTCTTTCCCGTGTCCCAGTAAATCCAGCGAAGGCTCAAGCATTTCTGAAATGTGTTTCAGATCTAGAGTTGGCTGGAGTAATTATGCCAGTTCCAGTTCTGGAACAGGGGCTGGGTTTTTATTCATATCTCTTCATTGTACCAAAGAAGGAGAATTCCTTCAGACCATATTGAATCGTTATGTAAGGATACCAACATTCAAAATGGTAACTATAAGGACTATCCTGCCTTTTGTTCAGCAAGGGCATTATATGTCCACAATAGATTTACAGGATGCATATCTGCATATTCCGATTCATCCAGATCACTATCAGTTTCTGAGATTCTCTTTCCTAGACAAGCATTACCAGTTTGTGGCTCTGCCGTTTGGCCTAGCAACAGCTCCAAGGATTTTTACAAAGGTTCTCGGTGCCCTTCTGTCTGTAATCAGAGAACAGGGTATTGTGGTATTTCCTTATTTGGACGATATCTTGGTACTTGCTCAGTCTTCACATTTAGCAGAATCTCATACGAATCGACTTGTGCTGTTTCTTCAAGATCATGGTTGGAGGATCAATTTTCCGAAAAGTTCATTGATTCCTCAGACAATGGTAACCTTTTTAGGTTTCCAGATAGATTCAGCGTCCATGACTCTGTCTCTGACAGACAAGAGACGTCTAAAATTGATTTCAGCTTGTCGAAACCTTCAATCACAATCATTCCCTTCGGTAGCCTTTTGCATGGAAATCCTAGGTCTTATGACTGCTGCATCGGATGCGATCCCCTTTGCTCGTTTTCACATGCGACCTCTTCAGCTCTGTATGCTGAACCAGTGGTGCAGGGATTACACAAAGATATCTCAATTAATATCTTTAAAACCGATTGTACGACACTCCCTGACGTGGTGGACAGATCACCATCGTTTAGTTCAGGGGGCTTCTTTTGTTCTTCCGACCTGGACTGTAATTTCAACAGATGCAAGTCTGACAGGTTGGGGAGCTGTTTGGGGGTCTCTGACAGCACAAGGGGTTTGGGAATCTCAGGAGGTGAGATTACCAATCAATATTTTGGAACTCCGTGCAATTTTCAGAGCTCTTCAGTCATGGCCTCTTCTAAAGAGAGAATCGTTCATTTGTTTTCAGACAATGTCACAACTGTGGCATACATCAATCATCAAGGAGGGACTCACAGTCCTCTGGCTATGAAAGAAATATCTCGAATACTGGTATGGGCGGAATCCAGCTCCTGTCTAGTTTCTGCGGTTCATATCCCAGGTATAGACAATTGGGAAGCGGATTATCTCAGTCGCCAAACGTTACATCCGGGCGAATGGTCTCTTCACCCAGAGGTATTTCTTCAGATTGTTCAAATGTGGGGACTTCCAGAAATAGATCTGATGGCTTCTCATCTAAACAAGAAACTTCCCAGGTATCTGTCCAGATCCAGGGATCCTCAAGCGGAAGCAGTGGATGCATTGTCACTTCCTTGGAAGTATCATCCTGCCTATATCTTTCCGCCTCTAGTTCTTCTTCCAAGAGTAATCTCCAAGATTCTGAAGGAATGCTCGTTTGTTCTGCTGGTGGCTCCAGCATGGCCTCACAGGTTTTGGTATGCGGATCTTGTCCGGATGGCCTCTTGCCAACCGTGGACTCTTCCGTTAAGACCAGACATTCTGTCGCAAGGTCCTTTTTTCCATCAGGATCTCAAATCCTTAAATTTAAAGGTATGGAGATTGAACGCTTGATTCTTAGTCAAAGAGGTTTCTCTGACTCTGTGATTAATACTATGTTACAGGCTCGTAAATCTTTATCTAGGAAGATATATTGTAGAGTCTGGAAGACTTACATTTCTTGGTGTCTTTCTCATCATTTTTCCTGGCATTCTTTTAGAATTCCGAGAATTTTACAGTTTCTTCAGGATGGTTTGGATAAAGGTTTGTCTGCAAGTTCCTTGAAAGGACAAATCTCTGCTCTTTCTGTTCTTTTTCACAGAAAGATTGCTAATCTTCCTGATATTCATTGTTTTGTACAAGCTTTGGTTCGTATAAAACCTGCCATTAAGTCAATTTCTCCTCCTTGGAGTTTGAATTTGGTTCTGGAGGCTCTTCAAGCTCCTCCGTTTGAACCTATGCATTCATTGGACATTAAATTACTTTCTTGGAAAGTTTTGTTTCTTTTGGCCATCTCTTCTGCTAGAAGAGTTTCTAAATTATCTGCTCTTTCTTGTGAGTCTCCTTTTCTCCAACATAGGTGTGTCCGGTCCACGGCGTCATCCTTACTTGTGGGATATTCTCTTCCCCAACAGGAAATGGCAAAGAGCCCAGCAAAGCTGGTCACATGATCCCTCCTAGGCTCCGCCTACCCCAGTCATTCTCTTTGCCGTTGTACAGGCAACATCTCCACGGAGATGGCTTAGAGTTTTTTAGTGTTTAACTGTAGTTTTTATTATTCAATCAAGAGTTTGTTATTTTAAAATAGTGCTGGTATGTACTATTTACTCTGAAACAGAAAAGAGATGAAGATTTCTGTTTGTATGAGGAAAATGATTTTAGCAACCGTTACTAAAATCCATGGCTGTTCCACACAGGACTGTTGAGAGGAATTAACTTCAGTTGGGGGAACAGTGAGCAGTCTTTTGCTGCTTGAGGTATGACACATTCTAACAAGACGATGTAATGCTGGAAGCTGTCATTTTCCCTATGGGATCCGGTAAGCCATGTTTATTCAGAAAGTAAATAAGGGCTTCACAAGGGCTTATTAAGACTGTAGACTTTTTCTGGGCTAAATCGATTCATATATTACACATATTTAGCCTTGAGGAATCATTTAATCTGGGTATTTTGATAAAATAATATCGGCAGGCACTGTTTTAGACACCTTATTCTTTAGGGGCTTTCCCTAATCATAGGCAGAGCCTCATTTTCGCGCCGGTATTGCGCACTTGTTTTTGAGAGGCATGACATGCAGTCGCATGTGTGAGGAGCTCTGATACATAGAAAAGACTTTTTGAAGGCGTCATTTGGTATCGTATTCCCCTTTGGGCTTGGTTGGGTCTCAGCAAAGCAGATACCAGGGACTGTAAAGGGGTTAAAGTTAAAAACGGCTCCGGTTCCGTTGTTTTAAGGGTTAAAGCTTCCAAATTTGGTGTGCAATACTTTTAAGGCTTTAAGACACTGTGGTGAAATTTTGGTGAATTTTGAACAATTCCTTCATACTTTTTCGCAATTGCAGTAATAAAGTGTGTTCAGTTTAAAATTTAAAGTGACAGTAACGGTTTTATTTTAAAACGTTTTTTGTACTTTGTTATCAAGTTTATGCCTGTTTAACATGTCTGAACTACCAGATAGACTGTGTTCTGAATGTGGGGAAGCCAGGGTTCCTTCTCATTTAAATAAATGTGATTTATGTGACACTGAAAATGATGCCCAAGATGATTCCTCAAGTGAGTGGAGTAAGCATGGTACTGCATCATTCCCTCCTTCGTCTACACGAGTCTTGCCCACTCAGGAGGCCCCTAGTACATCTAGCGCGCCAATACTCCTTACTATGCAACAATTAACGGCTGTAATGGATAATTCTATCAAAAACATTTTAGCCAAAATGCCCACTTATCAGCGGAAGCGCGACTGCTCTGTTTTAGATACTGAAGAGCATGAGGACGCTGATGATAATGGTTCTGAAATGCCCCTACACCAGTCTGAGGGGGCCAGGGAGGTTTTGTCTGAGGGAGAAATTTCAGATTCAGGGAAAATTTCTCAACAAGCTGAACCCGATGTGATTACATTTAAATTTAAGTTGGAACATCTCCGCGCTCTGCTTAAGGAGGTATTATCCACTCTGGATGATTGTGAGAATTTGATCATCCCAGAGAAACTATGTAAAATGGACAAGTTCCTAGAGGTCCCGGGGCTCCCAGAAGTTTTTCCTATACCCAAGCGGGTGGCGGACATTGTAAATAAAGAATGGGAAAGGCCCGGTATACCTTTCGTCCCTCCCCCCATATTTAAAAAATTGTTTCCTATGGTCGACCCCAGAAAGGACTTATGGCAGACAGTCCCCAAGGTCGAGGGAGCGGTTTCTACTTTAAACAAACGCACCACTATACCCATAGAAGATAGTTGTGCTTTCAAAGATCCTATGGATAAAAAATTAGAAGGTTTCCTTAAAAAGATGTTTGTTCAGCAAGGTTACCTTCTACAACCAATTTCATGCATTGTCCCTGTCACTACAGCCGCGTGTTTCTGGTTCGATGAACTAGTTAAGGCGATCAATAGTGATTCTCCTCCTTATGAGGAGATTATGGACAGAATCCGTGCTCTCAAATTGGCTAATTCTTTCACCCTAGACGCCACTTTGCAATTGGCTAGGTTAGCGGCGAAAAATTCTGGGTTTGCTATTGTGGCGCGCAGAGCGCTTTGGTTGAAATCTTGGTCAGCGGATGCGTCTTCCAAGAACAAACTACTTAACATTCCTTTCAAGGGGAAAACGCTGTTTGGCCCTGACTTGAAAGAGATTATCTCTGATATCACTGGGGGTAAGGGCCACGCCCTTCCTCAGGATAGGTCTTTCAAGGCCAAAAATAAACCTAATTTTCGTCCCTTTCGTAGAAACGGACCAGCCCCAAGTGCTACGTCCTCTAAACAAGAGGGTAATACTTCTCAAGCCAAGCCAGCCTGGAGACCAATGCAAGGCTGGAACAAGGGAAAGCAGGCCAAGAAACCTGCCACTGCTACCAAGACAGCATGAAATGTTGGCCCCCGATCCGGGACCGGATCTGGTGGGGGGCAGACTCTCTCTCTTCGCTCAGGCTTGGGCAAGAGATGTTCTGGATCCTTGGGCACTAGAAATAGTCTCCCAAGGTTATCTTCTGGAATTCAGGGGACTTCCCCCAAGGGGGAGGTTCCACAGGTCTCAATTGTCTTCAGACCACATAAAAAGACAGGCATTCTTACATTGTGTAGAAGACCTGCTAAAAATGGGAGTAATTCATCCTGTTCCATTAGGAGAACAAGGGATGGGGTTCTACTCCAATCTGTTCATAGTTCCCAAAAAAGAGGGAACGTTCAGACCAATCTTAGATCTCAAGATCTTAAACAAGTTTCTCAAGGTTCCATCGTTCAAGATGGAAACCATTCGAACAATTCTTCCTTCCATCCAGGAAGGTCAATTCATGACCACGGTGGATTTAAAGGATGCGTATCTACATATTCCTATCCACAAGGAACATCATCGGTTCCTAAGGTTCGCATTCCTGGACAAGCATTACCAGTTCGTGGCGCTTCCTTTCGGATTAGCCACTGCTCCAAGGATTTTCACAAAGGTACTAGGGTCCCTTCTAGCGGTGCTAAGACCAAGGGGCATTGCAGTAGTACCTTACTTGGACGACATTCTGATTCAAGCGTCGTCCCTTCCTCAAGCAAAGGCCCACACGGACATAGTCCTGGCCTTTCTCAGATCTCACGGATGGAAAGTGAACGTGGAAAAGAGTTCTCTATCTCAGTCGACAAGGGTTCCCTTCTTGGGAACAATAATAGACTCCTTAGAAATGAGGATTTTTCTGACAGAGGCCAGAAAATCAAAACTTCTAAACTCTTGTCGGACACTTCATTCCGTTCCTCTTCCTTCCATAGCGCAGTGCATGGAAGTAATAGGTTTGATGGTAGCGGCAATGGACATAGTTCCTTTTGCGCGCATTCATCTAAGACCATTACAACTGTGCATGCTCAGTCAGTGGAATGGGGACTATACAGACTTGTCTCCGAAGATACAAGTAAATCAGAGGACCAGAGACTCACTCCGCTGGTGGCTGTCCCTGGACAACCTGTCACAAGGGATGACCTTCCGCAGACCAGAGTGGGTCATTGTCACGACCGACGCCAGTCTGATGGGCTGGGGCGCGGTCTGGGGATCCCTGAAAGCTCAGGGTCTTTGGTCTCGGGAAGAATCTCTTCTACCGATAAATATTCTGGAACTGAGAGCGATATTCAATGCTCTCAAGGCTTGGCCTCAGCTAGCGAAGGCCAAGTTCATACGGTTTCAATCAGACAACATGACGACTGTTGCGTACATCAACCATCAGGGGGGAACAAGGAGTTCCCTGGCGATGGAAGAAGTGACCAAAATTATTCAGTGGGCGGAGACTCGCTCCTGCCACCTGTCTGCAATCCACATCCCAGGAGTGGAAAATTGGGAAGCGGATTTTCTGAGTCGTCAGACATTGCATCCGGGGGAGTGGGAACTCCATCCGGAAATCTTTGCCCAAATCACTCAACTGTGGGGCATTCCAGACATGGATCTGATGGCCTCTCGTCAGAACTTCAAGGTTCCTTGCTACGGGTCCAGATCCAGGGATCCCAAGGCGACTCTAGTAGATGCACTAGTAGCACCTTGGACCTTCAAACTAGCTTATGTATTCCCGCCGTTTCCTCTCATCCCCAGGCTGGTAGCCAGGATCCATCAGGAGAGGGCGTCGGTGATCTTGATAGCTCCTGCGTGGCCACGCAGGACTTGGTATGCAGATCTGGTGAATATGTCATCGGCTCCACCATGGAAGCTACCTTTGAGACGAGACCTTCTTGTTCAAGGTCCGTTCGTACATCCGAATCTGGTCTCACTCCAGCTGACTGCTTGGAGATTGAACGCTTGATTTTATCAAAACGAGGGTTCTCAGATTCTGTTATTGATACTCCTGTTCAGGCCAGAAAGCGTGTAACTAGAAAAATTTACCACAAAATATGGAAAAAATATATCTGTTGGTGTGAATCTAAAGGATTCCCCTGGGACAAGGTAAAGATTCCTAAGATTCTATCTTTTCTCCAAGAAGGATTGGAGAAAGGGTTATCTGCAAGTTCCTTGAAGGGACAGATTTCTGCCTTGTCTGTGTTACTTCACAAAAAGCTGGCAGCTGTGCCAGATGTTCAAGCCTTTGTTCAGGCTCTGGTTAGAATCAAGCCTGTTTACAAACCTTTGACTCCTCCTTGGAGTCTCAACTTAGTTCTTTCAGTTCTTCAGGGGGTTCCGTTTGAACCCTTACATTCCGTTGATATTAAGTTATTATCTTGGAAAGTTTTGTTTTTGGTTGCAATTTCTTCTGCTAGAAGAGTTTCAGAATTATCTGCTCTGCAGTGTTCTCCTCCTTATCTGGTGTTCCATGCAGATAAGGTGGTTTTACGTACTAAACCTGGTTTTCTTCCGAAAGTTGTTTCTAACAAAAACATTAACCAGGAGATAGTCGTGCCTTCTTTGTGTCCGAAACCTGTTTCGAAGAAGGAGCGTTTGTTGCACAATTTGGATGTTGTTCGCGCTCTAAAATTCTATTTAGATGCTACAAAGGATTTTAGACAAACATCTTCCTTGTTTGTTGTTTATTCTGGTAAAAGGAGAGGTCAAAAAGCAACTTCTACCTCTCTCTCTTTTTGGATTAAAAGCATCATCAGATTGGCTTACGAGACTGCCGGACGGCAGCCTCCTGAAAGAATCACAGCTCATTCCACTAGGGCTGTGGCTTCCACATGGGCCTTCAAGAACGAGGCTTCTGTTGATCAGATATGTAGGGCAGCGACTTGGTCTTCACTGCACACTTTTACCAAATTTTACAAGTTTGATACTTTTGCTTCTTCTGAGGCTGTTTTTGGGAGAAAGGTTTTGCAAGCCGTGGTGCCTTCCATTTAGGTGACCTGATTTGCTCCCTCCCTTCATCCGTGTCCTAAAGCTTTGGTATTGGTTCCCACAAGTAAGGATGACGCCGTGGACCGGACACACCTATGTTGGAGAAAACAGAATTTATGTTTACCTGATAAATTACTTTCTCCAACGGTGTGTCCGGTCCACGGCCCGCCCTGGTTTTTTAATCAGGTCTGATAATTTATTTTCTTTAACTACAGTCACCACGGTATCATATGGTTTCTCCTATGCAAATATTCCTCCTTAACGTCGGTCGAATGACTGGGGTAGGCGGAGCCTAGGAGGGATCATGTGACCAGCTTTGCTGGGCTCTTTGCCATTTCCTGTTGGGGAAGAGAATATCCCACAAGTAAGGATGACGCCGTGGACCGGACACACCGTTGGAGAAAGTAATTTATCAGGTAAACATAAATTCTGTTTTCTGATTTTTCATCAGGATAAGGCGGTGTTGCGAACTTCTTTTAAATTTTTACCTAAGGTTGTGAATTCTAACAACATTAGTAGAGAAATTGTGGTTCCTTCATTATGTCCTAATCCTAAGAATTCTAAGGAGCGATCATTGCATTCTTTGGATGTAGTTAGAGCTTTGAAATATTATGTTGAAGCTACTAAGAATTTCCGAAAGACTTCTAGTCTATTTGTTATCTTTTCCGGTTCTAGGAAAGGTCAGAAGGCCTCTGCCATTTCTTTGACATCTTGGTTGAAATCTTTAATTCATCATGCTTATGTCGAGTCGGGTAAAACTCCGCCTCAAAGGATTACAGCTCATTCTACTAGGTCAGTTTCTACTTCCTGGGCGTTTAGGAATGAAGCTTCGGTTGATCAGATTTGCAAAGCAGCAACTTGGTCTTCTTTGCATACTTTTACTAAATTCTACCATTTTGATGTGTTTTCTTCTTCTGAAGCAGTTTTTGGTAGAAAAGTACTTCAGGCAGCTGTTTCAGTTTGATTCTTCTGCTTATAATTTCAGTTTTTTTCATTATAAGATTTAAACTTTATTTTGGGTGTGGATTATTTTCAGCGGAATTGGCTGTCTTTATTTTATCCCTCCCTCTCTAGTGACTCTTGCGTGGAAGATCCACATCTTGGGTAGTCATTATCCCATACGTCACTAGCTCATGGACTCTTGCTAATTACATGAAAGAAAACATAATTTATGTAAGAACTTACCTGATAAATTCATTTCTTTCATATTAGCAAGAGTCCATGAGGCCCACCCTTTTTTTGTGGTGGTTATGATTTTTTTGTATAAAGCACAATTATTCCAATTCCTTATTTTTTATGCTTTCGCACTTTTTTCTTATCACCCCACTTTTTGGCTATTCGTTAAACTGAATTGTGGGTGTGGTGAGGGGTGTATTTGTAGGCATTTTGAGGTTTGGGAAACTTTGCCCCTCCTGGTTGTATTGTATATCCCATACGTCACTAGCTCATGGACTCTTGCTAATATGAAAGAAATGAATTTATCAGGTAAGTTCTTACATAAATTATGTTTTTGTGTTGACTGTCCTTTTAAGCCAGCATTCTACCCAGTTCACAGTTTTTGAGTCTAGACCAGGGTGATAAAGTTTGTGAATTAGTTGGTTGTTTGGTACGGTGTCAAATGCTTTGCTGAAATCTAGATATGCTCCACCAAACGTTGCAGCATATCCATTAGTATCATATTTGCTATGTTCCCATGATATTTGTTTTTAAAGAGAAACCTAGGAAGGCATCTAGAGCAATGCATGGCAGGAAATAGTGCTGCCATCTAGTGCGCTTGCAAATGGATAACATTCTTGCAAAGCTGTTGCCAGAAATGGGCCGGCTCCTAAGCATACATCCCTGCTTTTCAAGAAATGATGTCAATAGAACAAGGAAAGATTGATAATAGAAGTAAATTAGAAATATTTGGGGTTTCATATCCCTTTAAATAACTATTTTAAGGGTGCTGTTCACTTATCTTTATCCTTTAGCAGCCAGAAACAATACACACATTGTGTGTGCTGAAAGGAAGTGATAAACATAAAGCACATTACAGCTATAATATTTTTCTGTGGTCTTGCAATAAATTAACATCTTAGGCGAATTAAGTGTTTTTGCAAATAAATGTGATGTAAAACGATATCGTGTAGGCGATCCTCAATCCCTTAAAATAAGAGAAAAAGAAAATACAAATGGTGTAATATTGTTTATATAAATTGTCTACAGTATATAAGTGCCATATAGCTACTCCCATGAATATGAGCTATCTTCAGCTTAGGTCAAAATGCTGTCCTCATCCTGTCCAGGATCAGCTGCTCCGTGCGTGTGATCTCCGGTGTCTCAGAGAAAAAGAAAACATCAATATAGTTTGATATTGTAAAAATAGAAAAGGAATAAGTAGAGTTAAAAGCCAAAAGTCAGTCTTGACTTCCTTTATAGATCCAAGCACATATATTGAGTATAAGTAAAAAGAACACACTTTGGATAAAACCCCCCTGAGCCCGTTGAAATACATACAAAAATCCAGGCTGTCAGGGATATCTGTGTCAATAGGGACCAATCCCATTCGTAGACAACAAATTGAGTCCAGAGTCGTTAATAGACACCGTGGTCGATTAGTCCCAAAAGAAACTTATAATATAGTTCAAAAAATAGTGCTGGTTATCACAGTGGCAAAGATGGTCTTGCTAATCTCTGTAGTCATGCAACACATACAGTTAGTGTAGAAAAAGACCTGATGTGCTTATAATAGCAAAAACAGTGGCGATAAAGTTGAACTCACCAGTCGTCAGATGAAAAAACACCAAGGGCAAACACCGCTGTAAACGCTGACATGTATAGCTGATACGGTAAGATCACTCTTTACCTTGATGTCCAAGCTCCGTAGTGGCGTTTAACAGGTGCGGTGAACTCACATTTGTTGATGGCTGCAGTGTGGCTCCATAGCAAGTAATTGTAAGCCAGGTGTAGCTAGTGTAGTGAACTCACTTGATAGATGCCTGTGGTGTGGCTCCGTTGTAGCATAGCAAATGGTCGTACGCCAGGTGTAACAGATGCAGTGAATTCACTTGCTAGATGGCTGCAGTATGGCTCCGTAGTAGCGTAACAGATGCTCGTGAACCAACCAATCAATCTCTGTTGATGTGCGAAGCCCCTCTGTGTGTTGCGGAATCACGATGATGTAGCAGGTCATGTGATGACGAATCAGCCAATCGGCGGGGATTATACCCGGCTTTCAATGCAGAACCAGATGTCAGCTGTATGGTCCTCGCTGTCGGCTAAAAAGTTACCAATTGCTGCCGGTCTGCTGTCGCCGCACCTCTGCCAGAGGATCCTGCTCAGATCCTCCAGAGGTCCCCGTTAGTAAAATAAGTAAGAAACCAGGAATGCTCACTGTTAATAAAGGTAGGCCATTATAAAAGTCATAAGGATTAGATGAAAAAAGCCCAATAAACAGACCAAAAAACAGCCTCGTAATAATGAGTGGATGCCCCAACAGTCCACTGGTAAATAGAATAAATAAAGTTCCAAATACGAAGCAAAGTGATAGAAAAACAAGTCACTTTATTCCTTAAAAAAGTATGTAGACATACAAAACCAAGGTGGTTAGGCAGTTAGCATAGCTGAGTCTGACCGGTTTCGGTCGTATTGACCGTAATCATATAATAGCACCTGTAGGGGGGTGCACCCTTTTATGCTAAACACACATTGATTTGATTGGTTAAAAACAAGTGGCCAACAATTTAACCGTTTAAACACATACAGATAATTGTATAAATATATTCTTTACATGTATTGGAATACAATTGATTGGTTCTGATAATAAACATTCAAAGATGACCCAATGATTCATTAGAATACCTAGACAGTGATCATATTAACCATTACTAGATTCATAAGCAATAGATGCATAAATATGCATACTCACATGTACATATATTCGCATTATATGTATATACAAATGTAAATAAAGAAAAACAGTAAAAAAAAAAGAGAAAGGAAAAGGAAAGGAACAGAGGGAAAAGAGAGAGGGGTAAATATACACATGTATATACACATTAAAGGACATGAATAATGGCAACAGAAGGCAAATGAAGGACTAAGAGGTGCAGTCAATAACATTCCTAGTAATGCCCTGTCCATAAAAATGCAAATATATAGATAGATGTACATACACACACACATATATATATATCCACACACATATAGAGGGAAGATATACATATTAGAAATAAATTAAATTGAATCTAACATCAATCTATTTAGAAATTTTCAGCCATTTGTCAATATGGGAAAGAGAATATTTAGATCAAATCTTAAACACCATCGAAACGTACATTAAGATAAAGTATTAAGAAAGACCCCATACATAGACTCACAATGGTACAACCATAGTTGATCATGTTCATTAAATAGTTTGATATTGTATAACATCAGTATAAACGTTTATAGAGTTCACAGTTTTACTCACACTTTCAGGGAGCTAATCATAAGCCCCATTATTATTGCAGACCTGATCTTTAGGCTGTCAGGTGAAGACACAATGAAAGATTCGGGAACCGCTTCCAGAAAAGAATATTTATTTAAAAACTTTAAAACATATGTAAAATTAAAAATGCAACATGGAGAGTGCAGTCATTCAGGGCTTCAGTGCCAAATTGTTAAAATTTGCAGTTTTCACCTAGTCTATAAAGAGGATGGCCACAGATTGAAACAGTCTATCCATATAGTAGCCAAAGTCCTTACATATACAAGACCGCCCTTCACTATGACGCCACCAGTTGCGTAGGTCTCAACGTACGTTTTGCCACGCCCCCGTGGCTTTTTCAAGAGTAAATGTCAGCGGTTCCTTGCGTCCTACTTATAGCTGTATGTCCATCAAACCAGCTATTGTTGCTGAGAGATTTAAGGTGGTATTCATTAAATCCTATATCATCTATACAAAAAACTTTTTTTTTTTTCATCAGTAAAAGGCGATTTCTTAACCATATATCTGATAATCTCATCAAGGAATAAAAACATAATGACATAATATAAACAATCCACAATCTATAATTAAACGTATTTCATATATTCAGGTAAAAAAATAACATAATTCAAAATCTGCGTCTAAATCAAAGGGCACCATCATATTAAGTTCAAAAATCCATTTCATCTCCAATTTTGAAAATTCATTCTCCCTGTTGTACCCTCTCCAGTGTGTATTTAATTTTATGATTCCTATAAAGGATAAACTACTAGGATCTTTCCCATGTTTCTCTCTAAAATGTAGAGACACTGGATGTTTCTAAGAACACTTTTATTTCCTAAGATATGGTGAGTCCAAAACGTCATCATTTACTGTTGGGAATATCACTCCTGTTAGAAAAAATCTTAAAGTAGAAATCATATACTGTTTGAAAAAAACAGTGCACTTCAAACTGAACATGCACTTCAAACTGAAAAATAAACTGGGGATACGAGAGGAGAAGGTGAGCGCTCACAAATACTTCATCCTTGCAAAGAACAGAGACATTGTACCAAGAACAGGAAACCTTGGTTAAAACACCCAGCAGATTTGTTTTTCTTCAGAGCTGAAAGAAAGCTCAGAAACGGCTTAAGTTGCTAAGCGCCCAAGAGGAGATCTAAGTGACCAACACAGGAGTGTTACACGGAGGGTCACGGAAGGTAATAGGGTAGTGGGTTATAAGTTCTAAAAACCTGCCAAAATCCCTTAATTTCACATCATCGCAAAAAGCTGCAAACTATCTCAAGCAGTGGAAAAAAACTTTTAAAGCACATAAACTTTAGTACCACGAAACGGAGATACCATCTACATTTTACAACTTCAAAGAATTGAAATTCATATGCACTAACAGCCTAAAAACAAAGTTTGCTGTAACAATTCTGATCTTGAAAACACAAACATACATTAAGTGTACTATATCAGCCCAAGTAAAGCCCTGTATCAATTGGCTAATTGTTTTAACCATTTGTAATCATTGCTGCTGCAAGATTGTTGCAAAATATTTGTAACCATTATTATCATTGTTTTTTTAGACAGAGTATTGTTTGATTAAATAGAATGAATGAATTTTATTAGTTGTGAAATACACCGGTGTATGAATTCAAATAGTGTGGTTATAAAAACCTTTTAATTTTAAAGTTATAGTTAGGATTACTAAATATTTAATTGTATGTATGCTTGTAAATCGAATATATAGTAAATTGTTTTAGAGTCTTTTAAAATAGAAATTTGGTCTCTGAGTTAATTTAACCACCTTGTTTGTACCCATATTGAATAATACTTTTTATATATCCATAACGCATAGACATCCTAGGAGTCTTATATGAGTCATTTAGATTAGAGAGGATTTGGGAATTTGTATTGACTTGATTAAAGGTTCCACACAGAAATCGGCTAACAGCTGATATTTGCAGTGAAGTGGTTTTTAGCAATATCACATGTTGCCTATTTCATTTTCAACAATTTCAAGTTAGATAATTATTTTAAACCACACCAGCATTGTTTGCTCCAGACTTTATACCATTTTCAAATATCACTCCTGGCCAGCAGGAGGAGGCAAAGAGCACCACAGTCAAACTGTTAAGTATCACTTCCCTTCCCACAAACCCCAGTCATTATCTTTGCATTTGGTGGAGGAGGTGAAGTTTTGGTGTCTGAAGAAAAATTAGATTCTTTCGCTACAAGCAAGATTTATCTAGTATTGAAAGTCAGAGTAGGTTTACTCTGTTATTTCCCCTTTTTCAAGGATTGGGTATAGTCGTAGTCCTCATCAGAATCTTCAGTAGGGTAGTGGTGGCTTTAAAGCAGTTAAAAACTTGTGAGGTGGGCCTCACTGCGTTTTCCTAACATGTGACTGCCCTAGTATAGAAAGCCAGAGTAGGTTTGCTTTGTTCTTTCTTTTTTCTACAGGTCTCTGGGAGGAGTGGCATCTTTTCATACCGTGTGAGCTGTCCTCCTGCCTAGATGTGCAGGTAAGTGCCCATTTCTTTCATGTAAT
The DNA here is from genome assembly GCF_027579735.1 of Bombina bombina. Lineage (NCBI taxonomy): Eukaryota > Metazoa > Chordata > Amphibia > Anura > Bombinatoridae > Bombina > Bombina bombina. The sequence continues at coordinate 275,373,672 of NC_069504.1, forward strand.
TAGCAAGAGTCCATGAGCTAGTGACGTATGGGATATACATTCCTACCAGGAGGGGCAAAGTTTCCCAAACCTCAAAATGCCTATAAATACACCCCTCACCACACCCACAATTCAGTTTTACAAACTTTGCCTCCGATGGAGGTGGTGAAGTAAGTTTGTGCTAGATTCTACGTTGATATGCGCTCCGCAGCAAGTTGGAGCCCGGTTTTCCTCTCAGCGTGCAGTGAATGTCAGGGATGTGAGGAGAGTATTGCCTATTTGAATGCAGTGATCTCCTTCTACGGGGTCTATTTCATAGGTTCTCTGTTATCGGTCGTAGAGATTCATCTCTTACCTCCCTTTTCAGATCGACGATATACTCTTATATATACCATTACCTCTACTGATTCTCGTTTCAGTACTGGTTTGGCTTTCTACAAACATGTAGATGAGTGTCCTGGGGTAAGTAAATCTTATTTTCTGTGACACTCTAAGCTATGGTTGGGCACTTTGTTTATAAAGTTCTAAATATATGTATTCAAACATTTATTTGCCTTGACTCAGAATGTTCAATTTTCCTTATTTTTCAGACAGTCAGTTTCATATTTGGGATTATGCATTTAAATTATTCATTTTTTCTTACCTTTCAAAAATTTGACTCTTTTTTCCCTGTGGGCTGTTAGGCTCGCGGGGGCTGAAAATGCTTAATTTTATTGCGTCATTCTTGGCGCGGACTTTTTTGGCGCAAAAATTCTTTTCCGTTTCCGGCGTCATACGTGTCACCGGAAGTTGCGTCATTTTTTGACGTTATTTTGCGCCAAAAATGTCGGCGTTCCGGATGTGGCGTCATTTCTTCTGTTAAGTGTGATCAGTCCACGGGTCATCATTACTTCTGGGATATTACTCCTCCCCAACAGGAAGTGCAAGAGGATTCACCCAGCAGAGCTGCATATAGCTCCTCCCCTCTACGTCACTCCCAGTCATTCTCTTGCACCCAACGACTAGATAGGATGTGTGAGAGGACTATGGTGATTTTATTTAGTTTTATTTCTTCAATCAAAAGTTTGTTATTTTTAATAGCACCGGAGTGTGTTATTCCTTCTCTGGTAGAATTTGAAGAAGAATCTACCAGAGTTTTTTCTATGATTTTAGCCGGAGTAGTTAAGATCATATTGCTGTTTCTCGGCCATCTGAGGAGAGGTAAACTTCAGATCAGGGGACAGCGGGCAGATTAATCTGCAAGGCGGTATGTAGCAGCTTTTATTTTCTGACAATGGAATTGATGAGAAAATCCTGCCATACCAATATAATATCATGTATGTATATTTTACATTTGAGTATTCTTGGGAATGGTACTTCACTGGAATTACACTGTGTATATAAGACTTTAGCCTATTTGCAAGCAACAGGCTTTTTAATAACTCTTAATTTATGTTAAACGTTTTTGCTGGAATGTAAAATCGTTTTCATTTTCTGAGGTACTGGGTGAATAAAATGTTTGGGCACTATTTTTCCACTTGGCAGTTGCTTGATCTAATTCTGACAGTTTACTGATCTCTCTCACTGTTGTGTGTGAGGGGGAGGGGCCTTTTTTTGGCGCTTTTGCTGCGCATCAAAAATTTCAGTCAGAAGCTCATTGTTTTTTCCTGCATATTCCGGTTCATCTCTACAGAACTCAGGGGTCTTCAAAGCTTGTTTGAGGGAAGTAATCTTCACAACAGAGCTGTGAGATTGTAGTTGACTGTGATAAAAAAACGTTTATTCTTTAACTTTTTTATGCCATCAGGGTTAGTTATTCTTTGCTAATGGGAACAAGCCTTTGCTAAAATTGTGTTTTGTTTTTACAAAGTTTGATGCTGTAACCTTTTCAGTTTATTGATTTCAACTGTCATATATCTTTCTGTGCTTCTTAGGAACAGTACGTTTTTCATTGTATTTTACTTGAATAATATTTCCAAGTTGCAAGTTTAGTTGAGTTGCTAGTGTGTTAAACATGTCTGATTCAGAGGATGAGACCTGTACTATTTGTGCTAACGCCAAAGTGGAGCCCAATAGAAATTTATGTACTAACTGTATTGATGCTACTTTAAATAAAAGTCAATCTGTACAAATTGAACAAATTTCGCCAAACAACGAGGGGAGAGTTATGCCGACTAACTCGCCTCACGTGACAGTACCTGCATCTCCCGCTCGGGAGGTGCGCGATATTGTGGCGCCCAGTACATCTGGGCGGCCATTACAAATAACATTACAAGATATGGCTACTGTTATGACTGAGGTTTTGGCTAAATTACCAGAGCTAAGAGGCAAGCGTGATCACTCTGGGGTGAGAACAGAGTGTGCTGATAATGCTAGGGCCATGTCAGATACTGCGTCACAACTTGCAGAACATGAGGACGGAGAGCTTCATTCTGCGGCTGACGGTTCTGATCCAAACAGATTGGATTCAGATATTTCAAATTTTAAATTTAAGCTGGAAAACCTCCGTGTATTACTAGGGGAGGTGTTAGCGGCTCTGAATGATTGTAACACAGTTGCAATACCAGAGAAAATGTGTAGGTTGGATAAATATTTTGCTGTACCAACAAGTACTGACGTTTTTCCTATACCTAAGAGACTAACTGAAATTGTTACTAAGGAGTGGGATAGACCCGGTGTGCCGTTCTCACCCCCTCCGATATTTAGAAAGATGTTTCCAATAGACACCACCACACGGGAATTATGGCAAACGGTCCCTAAGGTGGAGGGAGCAGTTTCTACTTTAGCTAAGCGTACCACTATCCCGGTGGAGGATAGCTGTGCCTTTTCAGATCCAATGGATAAAAAATTAGAGGGTTACCTTAAGAAAATGTTTGTTCAACAAGGTTTTATATTGCAACCCCTTGCATGCATTGCGCCGGTCACGGCTGCAGCGGCATTCTGGATTGAGTCTCTGGAAGATAACCTTAGTTCAGCTACTCTGGACGACATTACGGACAGGCTTAGAATCCTTAAGCTAGCTAATTCATTCATTTCGGAAGCCGTAGTACATTTAACTAAACTTACGGCTAAGAATTCCGGATTCGCCATTCAGGCGCGCAGAGCACTGTGGCTAAAATCCTGGTCAGCTGATGTAACTTCTAAGTCCAAATTACTTAATATACCTTTCAAAGGGCAGACCTTATTTGGTCCCGGTTTGAAAGAAATTATCGCTGACATTACAGGAGGTAAGGGCCACGCCCTGCCTCAAGACAGAGCCAAACCTAAGGCTAGACAGTCTAATTTTCGTTCCTTTCGGAATTTCAAAGCAGGAGCAGCATCAACTTCCACTGCTCCAAAACAAGAAGGATCTGTTGCTCGCTACAGACAAAGCTGGAGACCTAACCAGTCTTGGAACAAGGGCAAGCAGGCCAGGAAACCTGCTGCTGCCCCTAAAACAGCATGAATTGAGGGCCCCCGATCCGGGATCGGATCTAGTGGGGGGCAGACTTTCTCTCTTCGCCCAGGCTTGGGCAAGAGATGTCCAGGACCCCTGGGCGCTAGAGATAATATCTCAGGGATACCTTCTGGACTTCAAATACTCTCCTCCAAGAGAGAGATTTCATCTGTCAAGGTTGTCAACAAACCAAACAAAGAAAGAGGCGTTTCTACGCTGCGTACAAGAACTTTTGTTAATGGGAGTAATCCATCCAGTTCCACGGTCGGAACAGGGACAAGGGTTTTACTCAAATCTGTTTGTGGTTCCCAAAAAAGAGGGAACTTTCAGACCAATCCTGGATTTAAAGATCCTAAACAAATTCCTAAGAGTTCCATCGTTCAAAATGGAGACTATTCGGACAATTTTACCCATGATCCAAAAGGGTCAGTACATGACCACAGTGGATTTAAAGGATGCTTACCTTCACATACCGATTCACAAAGATCATTACCGGTATCTAAGGTTTGCCTTCCTAGACAGGCATTACCAGTTTGTAGCTCTTCCATTCGGATTGGCTACAGCTCCAAGAATCTTCACAAAGGTTCTGGGTGCTCTTCTGGCGGTACTAAGACCGCGGGGAATCTCGGTAGCTCCGTACCTAGACGACATTCTGATACAAGCTTCAAGCTTTCAAACTGCCAAGTCTCATACAGAGTTAGTACTGGCTTTTCTAAGGTCACATGGATGGAAGGTGAACGAAAAGAAAAGTTCACTCGTTCCACTCACAAGAGTTCCCTTCCTGGGGACTCTTATAGATTCTGTAGAAATGAAGATTTACCTGACAGAGGACAGGTTAACAAGACTTCAAAGTGCTTGCCGCACCCTTCATTCCATTCAACACCCGTCAGTGGCTCAATGCATGGAGGTAATCGGCTTAATGGTAGCGGCAATGGACATAGTTCCCTTTGCTCGCTTACACCTCAGACCACTGCAACTGTGCATGCTAAGTCAGTGGAATGGGGATTACTCAGATTTGTCCCCTTCTCTGAATCTGGATCAAGAGACCAGAAATTCTCTTCTATGGTGGCTTTCTCGGCCACATCTGTCCAGGGGGATGCCATTCAGCAGACCAGACTGGACAATTGTAACAACAGACGCCAGCCTTCTAGGTTGGGGTGCCGTCTGGAATTCTCTGAAAGCTCAGGGACAATGGAGTCAGGAGGAGAGTCTCCTGCCAATAAACATTCTGGAATTGAGAGCAGTTCTCAATGCCCTCCTGGCTTGGCCCCAGTTGACAACTCGGGGGTTCATCAGGTTTCAGTCGGACAACATCACGACGGTAGCTTACATCAACCATCAGGGAGGGACAAGAAGCTCCCTAGCAATGATGGAAGTATCAAAGATAATTCGCTGGGCAGAGTCTCACTCTTACCACCTGTCAGCAATCCACATTCCGGGAGTGGAGAACTGGGAGGCGGATTTCTTAAGTCGTCAGACTTTTCATCCGGGGGAGTGGGAGCTTCATCCGGAGGTCTTTGCCCAAATACTTCGACGTTGGGGCAAACCAGAGATAGATCTCATGGCGTCTCGACAGAACGCCAAGCTTTCTCGTTACGGGTCCAGATCCAGGGATCCAGGAGCAGTCCTGATAGATGCCCTGACAGCACCTTGGGACTTCAGGATGGCTTACGTGTTTCCACCCTTCCCGATGCTTCCTCGATTGATTGCCAGAATCAAACAGGAGAGAGCATCAGTGATTCTAATAGCACCTGCATGGCCACGCAGGACTTGGTATGCAGACCTGGTGGACATGTCATCCTGTCCACCTTGGTCTCTACCTCTGAAACAGGACCTCCTGATACAGGGTCCTTTCAAACATCAAAATCTAACTTCTCTGAAGCTGACTGCTTGGAAATTGAACGCTTGATTTTATCAAGACGTGGGTTTTCTGAGTCAGTTATTGATACCTTAATACAGGCTAGGAAGCCTGTTACCAGAAGGATTTACCATAAGATATGGCGTAAATACCTATATTGGTGTGAATCCAAAGGTTACTCTTGGAGTAAGGTTAGGATTCCTAGGATATTATCTTTTCTACAAGAAGGTTTAGAAAAGGGTTTAACTGCTAGTTCATTAAAGGGACAGATCTCAGCTCTGTCCATTCTGTTACACAAACGTCTGTCAGAAGTTCCAGACGTTCAGGCTTTTTGTCAGGCTTTGGCCAGAATTAAGCCTGTGTTTAAAACTGTTGCTCCGCCATGGAGCTTAAACCTTGTTCTTAACGTTTTACAGGGCGTTCCGTTTGAACCCCTTCATTCCATTGATATAAAGTTGTTATCTTGGAAAGTTCTATTTTTAATGGCTATTTCCTCGGCTCGAAGAGTCTCTGAGTTATCAGCCTTACATTGTGATTCTCCTTATTTGATTTTTCATTCGGATAAGGTAGTTCTGCGTACTAAACCTGGGTTCTTACCTAAGGTAGTCACTAACAGGAATATCAATCAAGAGATTGTTGTTCCTTCTTTGTGTCCAAATCCTTCTTCGAAGAAGGAACGTCTACTGCACAATCTGGACGTAGTTCGTGCCCTAAAATTTTACTTACAGGCAACTAAGGAATTTCGACAAACGTCTTCTCTGTTTGTCGTTTACTCTGGTCAGAGGAGAGGTCAAAAGGCTTCTGCTACCTCTCTTTCCTTTTGGCTTCGTAGCATAATACGTTTAGCTATGAGACTGCTGGACAGCAGCCTCCTGAAAGAATTACAGCTCATTCTACTAGAGCTGTGGCTTCCACTTGGGCCTTCAAGAATGAGGCCTCTGTTGAACAGATTTGCAAGGCTGCAACTTGGTCTTCGCTTCATACTTTTTCCAAATTTTACAAATTTGACACTTTTGCTTCCTCGGAGGCTATTTTTGGGAGAAAGGTTCTTCAGGCAGTGGTTCCTTCTGTATAAAGAGCCTGCCTATCCCTCCCGTCATCCGTGTACTTTTGCTTTGGTATTGGTATCCCAGAAGTAATGATGACCCGTGGACTGATCACACTTAACAGAAGAAAACATAATTTATGCTTACCTGATAAATTCCTTTCTTCTGTAGTGTGATCAGTCCACGGCCCGCCCTGTTTTTTTTTTGTTTTTTTTAAGGCAGGTAAATATTTTTTAAATTATACTCCAGTCACCACTACACCCTTGGCTTCTCCTTTCTCGTTGATCCTTGGTCGAATGACTGGGAGTGACGTAGAGGGGAGGAGCTATATGCAGCTCTGCTGGGTGAATCCTCTTGCACTTCCTGTTGGGGAGGAGTAATATCCCAGAAGTAATGATGACCCGTGGACTGATCACACTACAGAAGAAAGGAATTTATCAGGTAAGCATAAATTATGTTTTTTGGCGCCAAAAGCATTTAGGCGCCAAATAATGTGGGCGTCTTATTTGGCGCTAAAAAATATGGCCGTCGCTTTTGTCTCCACATTATTTGTCTCATTTTTCATTGCTTCTGGTTGCTAGAAGCTTGTTCTTTGGCATTTTTTCCCATTCCTGAAACTGTCATTTAAGGAATTTGATCAATTTTGCTTTATATGTTGTTTTTTTCTCTTACATATTGCAAGATGTCTCACGTTGCATCTGAGTCAGAAGATACTACAGGAAAATCGCTGTCTAGTGCTGGATCTACCAAAGCTAAGTGTATCTGCTGTAAACTTTTGGTAGCTATTCCTCCGGCTGTTGTTTGTATTAATTGTCATGACAAACTTGTTAATGCAGATAATATTTCCTTTAGTAAAGTACCATTGTCTGTTGCAGTTCCTTCAACATCTAAGGTGCAGAATGTTCCTGATAACATAAGAGATTTTGTTTCTGAATCCATCAAGAAGGCTATGTCTGTTATTTCTCCTTCTAGTAAACGTAAAAAATCTTTTAAAACTTCTCTCCCTACAGATGAATTTTTAAATGAACATCATCATTCTGATTCTGATGACTCTTCTGGTTCAGAGGATTCTGTTTCAGAGATTGATGCTGATAAATCTTCATATTTATTTAAAATGGAATTTATTCGTTCTTTACTTAAAGAAGTATTAATTGCTTTAGAAATAGAGGATTCTGGTCCTCTTGATACTAATTCTAAACGTTTAGATAAGGTATTTAAATCTCCTGTGGTTATTCCAGAAGTTTTTCCTGTTCCTAATGCTATTTCTGCAGTAATTTCCAAAGAATGGGATAAATTGGGTAATTCATTTACTCCTTCTAAACGTTTTAAGCAATTATATCCTGTTCCGTCTGACAGGTTAGAATTTTGGGACAAAATCCCTAAAGTTGATGGGGCTATTTCTACCCTTGCTAAACGTACTACCATTCCTACGTCAGATGGTACTTCGTTTAAAGATCCTTTAGATAGGAAAATTGAATCTTTTCTAAGAAAAGCTTATCTGTGTTCAGGTAATCTTCTTAGACCTGCTATATCATTGGCTGATGTTGCTGCAGCTTCAACTTTTTGGTTGGAAACTTTAGCGCAACAAGTAACAAATCGTGATTCTCATGATATTATTCTTCTTCTTCAGCATGCTAATAATTTTATCTGTGATGCCATTTTTGATATTATCAGAGTTGATGTCAGGTTTATGTCTCTAGCTATTTTAGCTAGAAGAGCTTTATGGCTTAAGACTTGGAATGCTGATATGGCTTCTAAATCAACTCTACTTTCCATTTCTTTCCAGGGTAACAAATTATTTGGTTCTCAGTTGGATTCTATTATCTCAACTGTTACTGGTGGGAAAGGAACTTTTTTACCACAGGATAAAAAATCTAAAGGTAAAAACAGGGCTAATAATCGTTTTCGTTCCTTTCGTTTCAACAAGGAACAAAAGCCTGATCCTTCATCCTCAGGAGCAGTTTCAGTTTGGAAACCATCTCCAGTCTGGAATAAATCCAAGCCTGCTAGAAAGGCAAAGCCTGCTTCTAAGTCCACATGAAGGTGCGGCCCTCATTCCAGCTCAGCTGGTAGGGGGCAGGTTACGTTTTTTCAAAGAAATTTGGATCAATTCTGTTCACAATCTTTGGATTCAGAACATTGTTTCAGAAGGGTACAGAATTGGTTTCAAGATGAGACCTCCTGCAAAGAGATTTTTTCTTTCCCGTGTCCCAGTAAATCCAGTGAAAGCTCAAGCATTTCTGAATTGTGTTTCAGATCTAGAGTTGGCTGGAGTAATTATGCCAGTTCCAGTTCTGGAACAGGGGCTGGGGTTTTATTCAAATCTCTTCATTGTACCAAAGAAGGAGAATTCCTTCAGACCAGTTCTGGATCTAAAAATATTGAATCGTTATGTAAGGATACCAACGTTCAAGATGGTAACTGTAAGGACTATCTTGCCTTTTGTTCAGCAAGGGAATTATATGTCCACAATAGATTTACAGGATGCATATCTGCATATTCCGATTCATCCAGATCATTATCAGTTCCTGAGATTCTCTTTTCTGGACAAGCATTACCAGTTTGTGGCTCTACCGTTTGGCCTAGCTACAGCTCCAAGAATTTTTTCAAAGGTTCTCGGTGCCCTTCTGTCTGTAATCAGAGAACAGGGTATTGTGGTATTTCCTTATTTGGACGATATCTTGGTACTTGCTCAGTCTTTACATTTAGCAGAATCTCATACGAATCGACTTGTGTTGTTTCTTCAAGATCATGGTTGGAGGATCAATTTACCAAAAAGTTCTTTGATTCCTCAGACAAGGGTAACCTTTCTGGGTTTCCAGATAGATTCAGTGTCCATGACTCTGTCTTTAACAGACAAGAGACGTCTAAAATTAATTACAGCTTGTCGAAACCTTCAGTCACAATCATTCCCTTCGGTAGCCTTATGCATGGAAATTCTAGGTCTTATGACTGCTGCATCGTACGCGATCCCCTTTGCTCGTTTTCACATGCGACCTCTTCAGCTCTGTATGCTGAATCAATGGTGCAAGGATTACACAAAGATATCTCAATTAATATCTTTAAAACCGATTGTTCGACACTCTCTAACGTGGTGGACAGATCACCATCGTTTAATTCAGGGGGCTTCTTTTGTGCTTCCGACCTGGACTGTAATTTCAACAGATGCAAGTCTCACAGGTTGGGGAGCTGTGTGGGGATCTCTGACGGCACAAGGAGTTTGGGAATCTCAGGAGGTGAGATTACCGATCAATATTTTGGAACTACGTGCAATTTTCAGAGCTCTTCAGTTTTGGCCTCTTCTGAAGAGAGAATCGTTCATTTGTTTTCAGACAGACAATGTCACAACTGTGGCATACATCAATCATCAAGGAGGGACTCACAGTCCTCTGGCTATGAAAGAAGTATCTCGAATTTTGGTTTGGGCGGAATCCAGCTCCTGTCTAATCTCTGCGGTTCATATCCCAGGTATAGACAATTGGGAAGCGGATTATCTCAGTCGCCAAACGTTGCATCCGGGCGAATGGTCTCTTCACCCAGAGGTATTTCTTCAGATTGTTCAAATGTGGGAACTTCCAGAAATAGATCTGATGGCGTCTCATCTAAACAAGAAACTTCCCAGGTATCTGTCCAGATCCCGGGATCCTCAGGCGGAGGCAGTGGATGCATTATCACTTCCTTGGAAGTATCATCCTGTCTATATCTTTCCGCCTCTAGTTCTTCTTCCAAGAGTAATCTCCAAGATTCTGAAGGAATGCTCATTTGTTCTGCTGGTAGCTCCGGCATGGCCTCACAGGTTTTGGTATGCGGATCTTGTCCGGATGGCCTCTTGCCAACCGTGGACTCTTCCGTTAAGACCAGACCTTCTGTCTCAAGGTCCTTTTTTCCATCGGGATCTGAAATCCTTAAATTTAAAGGTATGGAGATTGAACGCTTGATTCTTGGTCACAGAGGTTTCTCTGACTCTGTGATTAATACTATGTTACAGGCTCGTAAATCTGTATCTAGAGAGATATATTATAGAGTCTGGAAGACTTATATTTCTTGGTGTCTTTCTCATCATTTTTCTTGGCATTCTTTTAGAATACCGAGAATATTACAGTTTCTTCAGGATGGTTTAGATAAGGGTTTGTCTGCAAGTTCCTTGAAAGGACAAATCTCTGCTCTTTCTGTTCTTTTTCACAGAAAGATTGCTATTCTTCCTGATATTCATTGTTTTGTACAAGCTTTGGTTCGTATAAAGCCTGTCATTAAGTCAATTTCTCCTCCTTGGAGTTTGAATTTGGTTCTGGGGGCTCTTCAAGCTCCTCCATTTGAACCTATGCATTCATTGGACATTAAATTACTTTCTTGGAAAGTTTTGTTCCTTTTGGCCATCTCTTCTGCCAGAAGAGTTTCTGAATTATCTGCTCTTTCTTGTGAGTCTCCTTTTCTGATTTTTCATCAGGATAAGGCGGTGTTGCGAACTTCTTTTGAATTTTTACCTAAAGTTGTGAATTCCAACAACATTAGTAGAGAAATTGTGGTTCCTTCATTATGTCCTAATCCTAAGAATTCTAAGGAGAAATCGTTGCATTCTTTGGATGTTGTTAGAGCTTTGAAATATTATGTTGAAGCTACTAAATCTTTCCGAAAGACTTCTAGTCTATTTGTTATCTTTTCCGGTTCTAGAAAAGGCCAGAAAGCTTCTGCCATTTCTTTGGCATCTTGGTTGAAATCTTTAATTCATCTTGCCTATGTTGAGTCGGGTAAAACTCCGCCTCAGAGGATTACAGCTCATTCTACTAGGTCAGTTTCTACTTCCTGGGCGTTTAGGAATGAAGCTTCGGTTGATCAGATTTGCAAAGCAGCAACTTGGTCCTCTTTGCATACTTTTACTAAATTCTACCATTTTGATGTATTTTCTTCTTCTGAAGCAGTTTTTGGTAGAAAAGTACTTCAGGCAGCGGTTTCAGTTTGAATCTTCTGCTTATGTTTTTCATTAAACTTTATTTTGGGTGTGGATTATTTTCAGCAGGAATTGGCTGTCTTTATTTTATCCCTCCCTCTCTAGTGACTCTTGTGTGGAAAGATCCACATCTTGGGTAATCATTATCCCATACGTCACTAGCTCATGGACTCTTGCTAATTACATGAAAGAAAACATAATTTATGTAAGAACTTACCTGATAAATTCATTTCTTTCATATTAGCAAGAGTCCATGAGGCCCGCCCTTTTTTTGTGGTGGTTATGATTTTGTATAAAGCACAATTATTCCAATTCCTTATGTTATATGCTTTCGCACTTTTTTATCACCCCACTTCTTGGCTATTCGTTAAACTGAATTGTGGGTGTGGTGAGGGGTGTATTTATAGGCATTTTGAGGTTTGGGAAACTTTGCCCCTCCTGGTAGGAATGTATATCCCATACGTCACTAGCTCATGGACTCTTGCTAATATGAAAGAAATGAATTTATCAGGTAAGTTCTTACATAAATTATGTTTTTGTTGCCTTCTAGGATAGACAGACTGGCATTGCAGGGGTTAATGAAATTGATGCACTCATATTGGGGCTATGATGATCCTAAGTTTAGGATTTATGCAGGCAGTGGGCAGGCACTTGCATTTGTGACAACAGAGACGGAAGTTAATTTCTTTTGGAAAAGGAATACTTTATTGGTGGGTCAGGGTTAATTGATAAGTTACAAAACACTATATATAAGAAATATAGAGAATAGTGTGCGCCAAGAATGTGTATCATACAATGTGTTTTTGTATTTAGTGAAGACTCGTGAAAATAGCTGTACCAAACACAACAGAAAAAATAAAGTGATAAAATAACCCTATATTGTATATTTGAGTTCCCTGTATTATGTGGTCTGGGAACAATGGATAAATGGGTATTGAAATATAAAAAAGAAAGGTGCTTTTTCTTTAAATCTACAAATATAGATAAGCAAATATCAGACCAACAAATCGTGATTAGCCTGAGAGGTATATAGTGGCTAGTGCACAATAGTGTGCAAATATGTTAAATGACACACAAACCTATGTAAGTACATATATATGCAAAAAGTTCACATAAGTTAGTAAAATGTGATAAACAATTGTTCAAAATAGAACATACGATAAAAACATATAAAAAACAAAATATGTGTACACAATATATACAATACAATACAATACTGTGCAAAATAAGGATAGGTTTAAATTGAAAAACCGTAAACCAGGCAAATAAGTTAGTTTCAAAGGAGGTAATAGGCAGGCTGCTTTTCTTAGAACCGGTGGTAGGAGGGTCGATCTAGATAGTAGAGAAAAGAAAGAAAGCGCCTCATGGTGTGGATAACTCTGGACAGTTGCGTAATACAATAACAGTTATCGTGTGGAATAATACTCACAAGGAAATTGGCACTCTTGTTGAAAGAAGTGTGAACAGGTAGGCTGACATTTACAGCAGTCAGTACGCTGGAGTGAAAAAGCTTGTGATCTGTCACGGAATCCGCTGTCGGCTCTCAACAGTCAGAAACACAGGAGTCCTTTTATTTGCAGGTAGTAAGTACAGTTTTTTTCTGGTGGATGCCGTATGAACAGCTCTGGCTGCAAACAATTGTTTGAGAAGGAAACTGCTGAATAAAAATCAGCAACTGTGTTGGCGGAATAGAATGAAGGCTTGAAAAAGCTGGAAGCAGATTGTTGTAGACAGTTCGATATAAAATCAAATAATATTTATTGTGAGCTTAAAACGCGTTTCTCGGCCGCAAGCGCCTGGACGTTTCATCAAGTTAATTAAAACATTGCCTGCTGTGAGGCTTAAAACAGTGTACAGTCAATGTGATTGGGCAATGCAAAAATAAATCGCTACGTTTGTAACAAAGTTGATACAATGTAGTAAGTGCAACGCTTAATGATTGGAACACATTGGCTCAATATTAAAAAACATTAGCAAGTTGGATGGGCTTAAAAATTAGAAATGAGAGGATCTGTAATAAAATCGCTACATTTGTAAACAAAGCGGATACGTTATGGTGAATACAATGCTTGATAATGGGGACATATTGGCTAAATTTTAAAACCTTAAATTAAATACATTTAGAAATTATGGATTGATCCTCAAATGTTAGTAAAGTACACATGGGTGAAAAAGAAATTTCTTAAAACGCAATTATCTGACCTGATAAAGTAGAAATTAATTATTGTGATCTAAATAGGAAACAAGTAATGAGAAGACTCAAACGGGAGCTAGAATAGACTACTCTGAATGGACATTTTGTTTAATGTTTACTGATAAAACGATAGAACTAAAAGCATATTTGAAATGCAAGACAATATAAAACAGAACGAGTAAAAAGATATATATATATTAATTGATAAGTGTTTTTCTGCTGCTGTGTACTACTTGGCAGCTGAAATGCTGGGTGATTTCTTCTATATGTCCATATGGACAGATTTGTCAAGATCGATGTACGGATCAGTTTGTAAACAGCTCGATGTATTAGGAAGTGGTTCCTTTTCTCTTGCAAGGTGTATCCAGTCCACGGATTCATCCTTACTTGTGGGATATACTCATTCCCTACAGGAAGTGGCAAAGAGAGCACACAGCATAGCTGTCCATATAGCTCCCCCTCTGGCTCCGCCCCCAGTCATTCTCTTTGCCGCTCTAACAAGTAGCATCTCTACGGGAGGGTGAAGTGAATGTGGTGTTAGATTTGTAGTTTTTATATCTTCAATCAAAAGTTTGTTATTTTTAAATAGTACCGGTTTGTGCTATTTACTCTCTGGCAGAAATATGATGAAGAATTCTGCTGAGAGGAAAATGATTTTAGCATGTTGTAACTAAAATCCACTGCTGTTCCCACACAGGACTGAGGAGTACCAGAAAACTTCAGTTGGGGGGGAACAGTTTGCAAGCTTAACTGCTTTGAGGTATGTTTCAGTCATATTTTTTCTAGTCAAGACAAGATAATGCTAGAAGACTGACAAGATTCCCCATGTGGGAAGGGTAAGCCATGTTCTGAGACTTAGTATAGAACTAGATGCTTATTTGAGAGGGCTCAATAGACTGGTTATCACTTTTGCAGGGCAATCGATTATTTTATTTAGCAAAATACTCTTTATTGACACTTTTTAAGCACTTTTGGTGTGTTTATTGGGGTTTTATTCCACATGGCATTATTTTTAGTCACCTAAATTGGGTTCTGAAGGCCCCACAGCTCCGGAGTGGAGTGGGAGGGGCCTAATTTCACGCCTCAGTTGCGCAGTTTATTCTGAAAGATTTCCTTGCATGCTGCTTCACATGGGGCCAGAGGATACTACATATGCAGTCAGGAACCAATGTGCCGCCAATGAGTATAGCTTCAGTTCCTGCTGAGCTGCCCCAAATACCCACTAGGTATCAATCACGTGTCAACCATGTGATATGCGTAGCAAACAAGCGGAAAGTCGGAAACCAAAAACTATTTAAAAAAAAAAAAAAATTATATTCAAAAAATATTTGTGCTGAAGCAGGGACACACCTACACATTTCTACCGACACACTAATGTGTCACAACACACAGTTTGGAAAATCACTGTTCTATAGTGACAACAGCAAGTTGTTTACATCTGTTTTTTTATTTGCTTTTCTTTTGCATGATGTACCGAGTCCACGGATTCATCCTAACTTGTGGGATATTGTCCTTCCTGACGGGAAGTAGCAAAGAGAGCACCACAGCAGAGCTGTCTATATAGCTCCCCCCTTAACTCCACCCCCAGTCTTTCTCCTTTGCTGGCTCTAAGCAGGAAGAGTAAAGAGAAGAGGTGTTAAACTGTTAGTTTTTATTTTATCTTCAATAAAGTGTTTGTTATTTTTAAATGGTACCGGTGTTGTACTATTTACTCTCAGGCAGGACATAGATGAAGATTTCTGCCTGGAGGATGATGATCTTAGCATTTGTAACTAAGGTCCACTGCTGTTCCTACAGAAGCTGAGGAGTACAGGAAAACTTCAGTGTGAGGAACGGTTTCTTGCTATACAGCAATGAGGATGAGGTATGTCATTTTTTCTGTAGAGACTGTGTTAACTCAGAAAGGCTGACAGTGTCCCCATTAGGGGAAGGGTAAGCAGTAATCCTAGTGTTATCAGAGGTTTTTACTAGCTTGCATAAAGGGTTAATTTTTTGTGGGCACTCAGTTTATGTGAATTTGGGACAAACGTTTTTGTGTCTGGTACCAAACAAAATAATTTTCGTTCCTTTTGAAATTTCAAGAGTGGTCCCTCTACCTCTTCCCCTGCTGCAAAGCAAGAGGGGAACTTTGCTCAATCCAAGCCAACCTGGAGACCTAATCAGGCTTGGATCAAGGGTAAACAGGCCAAAAAGCCTGCTGCTGCCACTAAGTGATCATGAAGGGGTAGCCCCCGATCCGGGACCCAGGGATACCTTCTAGATTTCAAGGATTCCCCTCCAAGGGGGAGGTTCCATCTTTCTCAATTGTCTGTAAACCAGACAAAAAGAGAGGCGTTCTTACACTGTGTAGAAGACCTTTTTACCATGGGAGTGATCTGCCCAGTTCCAAAAGCAGAACAGGGGCAGGGGTTCGGTGGACATGAACATATTTCTGACGGAGGTCAGGAAATCAAAGATTTTGTCCACCTGCCGAGCTCTTCATTCCATTCCTCGGCCTTCAGTGGCTCAGTGTATGGAGGTAATCGGACTAATGGTAGCGGCAATGGACATAGTTCAGTTTGCTCGCTTGCATCTCAGACCACTGCAACTATGCATGCTAATCCAATGGGCAGAGGCTCACTCTTGCCATCTGTCAGCGATCTATATCCCAGGTGTAGAGAACTGGGAGGCAGATTTTCTAAGTCGTCAGACTTTTCATTCGGGGGAGTGGGAACTCCATCCGGAGGTGTTTGCTCAGCTGGTTCGGCTATGGGGCACACCAGAGTTGGATCTGATGGCGTCTCGTCAGAACGCCAAACTTCCTCGTTACGGCTCCAGGTCAAGGGATCCTCAGGGTGTACTGATAGATGCTCTAGCAGTACCCTGGTCGTTCAACCTGGCTTATGTGCTTCCACCTTTCCCTCTCCTTCCACGTCTGATTGCCAGAGTCAAACAGGAGAGAGCATCTGTGATTTTGATAGCGCCTGCGTGGCCACGCAGGACTTGGTATGCAGACCGAGACAGGACCTTCTGATTCAAGGTCCATTCAAGCATCCAAATCTAATTTCTCTGCAACTGATTGCTTGGAGATTGAACGCTTGATTCTATCAAAGCAGGGTTTTTCTGAGTCAGTCATAAATACCTTGATTCAGGCTCGAAAGCCTGTTACCAGGAAAATATATCATAAGATATTGCATAAATATCTTTTTTGGTGCGAATCCAAAGGCTTCTCCTGGAGTGAAATCAGGATTCCTAGGATTTTGTCTTTTCTCCTAAAGGGATTGGAGAAAGGATTATCAGCTAGTTCCCTAAAGGGACAGATATCTGCTCTGTCTATTTTGTTGCACAAGCGTCTGGCAGATGTTCCAGACGTTCAGGCTTTAGTTAGAATTAAGCCTGTGTTTAAACCTATTGCTCCGCCATGGAGTCTAAATTTAGTTCTTAGAGTTCTTCAGGGGTTTCCGTTTGAACCCATGCATTCCATAGATATTAAGCTTTTATCTTGGAAAGTTTTGTTCCTAGTTGCTATCTCTTCAGCTCGAAGAGTTTCTGAACTATCTGCTTTACAATGTGACTCTCCTTATCTTGTGTTCCATGCTGATAAGGTGGTTTTGCGTACCAAGCCTGGGTTCCTACCTAAGGTTGTTACTAATAGGAATATCAATCAAGAAATTGTTGTTCCTTCTCTGTGTCCTAATCCTTTTTGTAAGAAGGAACGTCTGTTGCACAACTACGACGTGGTTCGTGCTTTGAAATTTTATTTGCAGGCAACCAAAGATTTTCGTCAAACATCTTCTTTGTTGTCTATTCTGGAAAGCGTAGGGGTCAAAAGGCTACGGCGACTTCTCTTTCCTTTTGGCTGAAAAGCATTATCCGTTTGGCTTATGAGACTGCTGGACAGCAGCCTCCTGAAAGGATTACAGCTCATTCTACTACAGCGGTAGCTTCCACGTTGGCTTTTAAAAATGATGCTTCTGTTGAACAGATTTGTAAGGCTGCGACTTGGTCTTCGCTTCATACCTTTTCAAAATTTTACAAATTTGATACTTTTGCTTCTTCGGAGGCTATTTTTGGGAGAAAGGTTTTGCAAGCAGTGGTGCCTTCCTTTTAGGTTCCTGTCTTGTCCCTCCCTTCATCCGTGTCCTAAAGCTTTCGTATTGGTATCCCACAAGTTAGGATGAATCCGTGGACTCGGTACATCATGCAAAATAAAATAAAATGTATGCTTACCTGATAAATTTCTTTCTTTTGCGATGTACCGAGTCCACGGCCCGCCCTTTCTATTCAAGACAGATAGTATTTTTTTATGTAAACTTCAGTCACCTCTGCACCTTATAGTTTCTCCTTTTCTTTTTTGGCCTTCGGTCGAATGAATGGAGTTAAGGGGGGAGCTATTTAGACAGCTCTGCTGTGGTGCTCTCTTTGCTACTTCCTGTCAGGAAGGACAATATCCCACAAGTTAGGATGAATCCGTGGACTCGGTACATCGCAAAAGAAAGAAATTTATCAGGTAAGCATAAATTTGATTTTTAGTGAATATTTCATTATTTTCAATGTAAATTTCTAAATCCAGAAGATTAACCTTTTCTTTGCTGTAATTCCAAGTAAAATTTAAATTCCAATCATTGGTTTGTAAGGAGGCCAGAAAAGAGTCTAGATCTGACTTAGAACCTCTCCATATAAGGAGAATATTGTTGATATAGCGGCGGTAGGACACAATGTTCCGCTTCAGCGTTACCCATCATAAATCCATGACTCCTCCCAGGCCACCATGAACAGGTTGGCATAGCTGGGGGGCAAAACGTGTGCCAATTGCCGTTCCTCCCACCTGTTGGTAGAAGTCATAGTTGCAGGGCCGCCACTAGAAATTTTGGGGCCCCTGACTCAACCATTGATGAGGGCCCCCCCCCCCTCCTTTGACATGTGCAATTTTTGACCAAGTGACTAAAATGTATATGCACTTTATTCTTAATTGTCTATTTAAACTTGGAAATGTTGTAAAGGTAGTAATATACACACACACACACAGATACACTGAAACACACAAACACACTCACACATAAGGATTCACACATATAGACACTCTAGCAAACACGCAAAGAAACACACTCAGACAAAAACACCCAAACACACACTCGGCACTTGTTTACATTGACCTGACAAGTAAAAAAAAAAAGTAACTACAGTTTTGTAAAAAAAGGAGATTTAGAAAACAAAATATGGAGTTCTGATTATCTTTTTGTAAAGGAAGATGACAACTAAATTATGACAACAGCATGCAGTGGCTGAAAGGAAGGGCCCTGAACTGCCTAAACAATAATTTAAAGGTTAAATGGTGGAGTGGTTACTTCCGGAAAGGTCTTGTTAGTCTCAAAGTCTGTAGAAAGATGTGAATAATTAGTAGTAAGGTCAAAATGTCCTAAAAAGGAACAGACAATGGACACACACACACAAACTCAAACTTGCACATACACCCAAGGAAACACCGACAGAGACAGCCTCAGAAAACACACAAAGACATATACACATATACACACACAGAGACACCCACAGAAAACACACAAAGACATACACACACACAGAGAAAACCACATGAAAAACACAAAAAGACATACATACACACACCCTCACTGAGACATCCACAGAAAACACACAAAGACATACACACACCCTCACAGAGACACCCACAGAAAACACAGACATACATACATACATACACACAAACACCCTCACAGAAACACCCATAGAAAAAGCTCAAAGACATATGCACACACCCTCACAGACATCCACAGAAAATGCACAAAGACATACACACGGTAACACCCACCCTCACAGAGAGACCCACAGATAAAAAATACATACACATAGAGACACAAACCAAAGCACAAAGACATAAACACATACACCCACATAAACACTCATAGGAGGAAACATTTATGCACCTTGCATCCCCTAAATCAACAGTGTGTGACATGCATGATAAAAAAAAAATGCAGAAATTAAGAGATCCCTTTTTAAAGAATCATATTTGTAAATGTGCAAACAAAAATAATTCTGTGAATTCAAAATTGTACATTAATGAGCTGGGTAGATGGCTAGATGAAGAAAAGTACCTTTAAAAGGTTGACATATGTTTATTTGTTTTTTTCCCATTTTCCCCAACCAAGAGCACCACTTCAAATATAGTGTACAAATTTTCCCATCTGTCAGCTGTACTTATGGATTTTGAAAATGCTGTACTCTATATGGTCTTGGTGGGACCATACGCTGTGGTACTCATACCATTAGATCTGGTTAAATGCAGGATTTAGGCTTGTTGGTATGTATTTCAAAACTAAGTCAGCTGTAGTGTAAACTGAACAGTTTTAAGTTAACCTGTCTCATTTCAAACACTGAGCAATCTTAGTCTGAGAGTATAACATTTTATGCAGATGTAAAAATATTAGATAAAATGCCTCCTTGCATCTGGAAAGTCCTTGAATAAAGGGGCAGTAAACTGGAATGTAATATATTTATATATATAAAATGCATATCTGCCAAAAGGGCATCTACCATTTGTGTATTGAGGAGGAAACATTTCTCCATGGTTTTAAATATAGAATTTCTACAGCATTGTCAAATAATCATAAATACACTGCTGCTAAAAAAATGTGTTTTTATGGACCCCTAGCCCCACCATACAACTACTACCACATTGAAGTTACAATCCAAAATTGCACAAAGAAATAAAAAACATTTGCTAAGTAAGTCCTACCTCCTCTTCAAATGAAAGTGATCTGCCGTCTGACTCAGGCACACACTGTACAAAGTGCCAAGTCTGTCTCACACTGAGCATAGTGGTTTAGTGCATACTAAGAAATCCTCTCAAATGCTAATACTTTACTCCTTGTAATAACATTTCCCATGCTCAATTAGCACTCTGCTATAGTACCCACTGGTGGCTGCCAAAATTTAAATTCTTGCCTCATGGGGCCCCCCTGGCTCATTGGGCCCCTGACAGGAGTCACCCCTGTCACCCCCTGATGGCGGCCCTGCATAGTTGTACCAGAAGAAGTTAGTATTTAGAAGTTCTTTTCCTTCTAGAATATATTTAATATGTGTTGAATTCAAATCTCCAAGTTGGTTTAACATTAGATCTACTGCTTTTAATCCTTTCGCTTTAGTGAGATTTAACATCCCCTGTTACCCACCAATAATCATCATTCCTTTGTATATCATTTAGAATATTTAGGACACTAATAGTGTCTTTCAAAAAAAGATTTGGTTTTAATTTACATTTGGTTGTAAAAGCATGCCTATATATTTTGATAGTTCACTGGTTTGGGAATTTATGCCTGAAACTATCGGCCTCCCGGGTGGATTTTCCCTATCTTTATGTAGTTTCGGCAAAATATAAAAAGTTGCAATTTTTGGAAACGTGCATTAATACAATTAAATTCCTGTTTATTTAGATTTCCTTTTTCTTTTTGGAGGTATAGTCCTAATTTTGTTTTAAATTTATTTAAAGGATTACTCATCACTTTTTTATAGGTATTCTCATCTTTTAAGAGTTTTTCATATTCCATCAAATACTTTTCTTTATCCATTTCGACCACCCCTCCTCCCTTTTTCAGAAATTTTTTATTACAGTATTTTTAGCTTTTAATTTTTCCAAGCTTTTCTGTTCTGTTTTATTTAAATTACAATTGTAATTTCCTTTCATATTACGTAAGTCCTGTTCAACTAACTCTAGGAATATTTCCATAGGGGCTGATTTGCATTGTGTGGGGTTAAGAGGAATTAGTTCTTAAATTAGTGTGAGAGAATTCCTTTGTGTGTATTTCTCTATGGATTTGATTTTTCTTTCTCTAATGGATTGAGTGCAAAATATTTCTTTAAAGAAAGATTTCTAATGCATTTTATATAGGTTTTCTCCAACAGGGAGAATGAATTATCAAAATTGGAGATTAAATGGATTTTTTAACTCGATACGATGGTGCCCTTTGGTTTAATTGCAGATTTTTAATTATGTAATTTTTTAACCTGAATATATGAAATACAATGTTTAATTATAGATTATGGATTGTTCATATTATGTCATTATGTTTTTATTCCTTGATGAGATTATCAGATATATGGTTAAGAAATCGCCTTTTACTGATGAAAAGAAAAAAAAAAATTATAGATATTTTAGGATTTGATGAATACCACCTTAAATCTCTCAGCAACAATAGCTGGTTTGATAAACATCCAGCTATAAATAGGACGCATGGAACGGCTGACATTTACTCTTGAAAAAGCCACGGGGCGTGGCAAAACGTACGTTGAGACCTACGCAACTGGTGACATCATAGTGAAGGGCGGTCTTGTATATGTAAGGACTTTGGCTACTATACGGATACACTGTTTCAATCCGGACAAGATTGTCCCATTTAAAAAATACGTTGCCTGCTTATTTTTACTTCCAAAATGTAGAACCTTGCATTTTTCCGTATTAAATCTAATTTTCCATTTACTTGCCCATACTTCTAATTTTTGCAGGTCCCTTTGTAATGAAAGTTCATCCTGTTCTGACCTAATGACCTTGCTTAACTTAGTATCATCTTCAAAAATAGAGATGTCGCTATTTAATCCTTGCTCCAAGTCATTTATAAAAATATTAAAAAGAACAGGGCCCAGTACTGATCCCTGGGGGACTCCACTGATTACCTTTGTCCAATCTGAGTATGATCCATTGACTACTACTCGTAAGTATATCACATCAACCGATTCCCATTTTTCTATATTTTGACTTACTTCCTCGTAGAATCTAATTAGATTAGTTTGACATGATCTATTTCTCCTAAAACCATGCTGATGAGAACTCATAATCTTGTTTATACGAATATGCTCATCAAGATAATCCCTTATAATCCCTTCAAATATCTTCCCCACTATTGATGTCAGACTAACTGGTCTATATCTTACTGGATCATCCCTGCTTCCCTTTTTGAAGAGTGGCACCACATCAGCTTTACGCCAATCCTGGGGTAACATGCCTGAGGATAATGAGTCTTGAAGAATTAAGAGTTGATGTTTGTCTATAACAGTGCTTCCCTTAACACCCTTGGGTGTATTCCATCTGGGCCTGGAGTTTTATTTACCTTAATATTATCCAGTTTTTTCCTGATATCCTCTAAACATAACCCAGTTAATGGTATGAACTGGCATGTTCTATTTTGTTCCAAAGTATCATCCAATGGTTCCTCTCTTGTGTATACTGAAGAAAAAAAACTGGTTTAGTACCTCATCCTTTACCCTGTCATTATTTATCATGCTACCCTCCACGCATTTTAATGTACCTATATTGTCCTTCTTAGATTTTTTGCTATTTATGTACTTAAAGAACCTTTTAGGATTAGACTTAGAATCCTTTGCAATTCATTTTTCATTTTCAATTTTGGCTAATTTGATAGCTTTTTTGCATGCTTTGTTACATTCCTTATAAATATTGTATGTTGAGTCTGTACTATTTTCTTTGAATAATGTAAATGCCCTACGTTTTTTCCTAATTTCTCTTAACACATTTTTATTTAGCCACAACGACTTTGATTTTTTTTTTTTTTTTTAATAACCATATGGTATTTGTTGATATTTATATTTAGTTAACAAACTTTTAAATATTATCCATTTATCCTCTGTATTTTTATTAGAGAATACATTGACCCAATTTATATTATTTAATGATTTCCTTAAATCGTTGAATTTTGCTTTCTTGAAATTAAAAATCTTAGTTAAACCTTTAATACACTGCTTATGAAAAAATATTTCAAATGTGACCATGTTATGATCACTGTTACCCAAATGTTCTTTGACTTCTATATTTGATATTATATCTGTATTGTTTGATAGCACTAAATCCAATATAGCTTTACTCCTAGTTGGCTCCTCTATTAATTGTGACAAGAAGTTATTCCTTGAGAACATTTAAAAATGTATTACCCTTAGCTGAATTACTAGTTTCATTGGCCCAGTTTATATCAGGGTAGTTAAAATCTCCCATAATTACAGCACTGTTATTAGCAGCCTTAACTATTTGGATAAGTAGTTGAGTTTCCTCCTGGTCACTAATGTTCGGGGGGGGGGGGGGGGGGGCTTGTATCATGTTCCTAGTAATATTTTTTAGGATTCCCCCCCACTCCTTATTTCAACCCACAGGGTCTCTACATTGTCACTTGTATCATAAATATCTTCCCTTATTGTAGGTTTAAGGTTAAGTTTAATATACATGCAGATTCCTCCACCCCTTTTATTATTCCTGTCCCTCCTAAATAAAGTATACCCCTCTAAGTTAACTGCCCAGTCATGTGAATCATCCCACCAAGTTTCAGTTATACTGATAACATCATAGTCCTCTTCTGCAACTAAGAGCTCCCGCTCCCCCATTTTACCTGTCATGCTTCTTGCATTTGTTGTGCTACTTGGTGTGCTTTCCTCTATACTTTCACAAGAACTGCTGGTGCAATGATAAATGCCTACAGCTAGAGCACATCAGTACAGGACTGATATTAGTGTACACCTGTATAGCACTCACATTCCTGTATATGTATTGAAAGTGATAGATAATATGAGACTAGCAGGGTTTATACACTCCTCTTAAAGATGCAGTTGTAGGAAGGGATCTCCATTGTCACGTAAGGGATCTGGGAGGGGGAGGGATGTAGGTTATTGAGGGGGGCCAGCTACACTACAGAAAACTAATGTTTTAAATAAAAAACTAAAAAAAAAACTATTTTTGGGGGCAAATTGGGTACTGGCAGACAGCTGCCAGTACCCAAGATGGCGGCAAATAGGTAGGGGGGAGGGTTAGAGAGATGTATGGGGGGGATCAGGGAGGTTGTAAGGTAAGGGGGATCCATCACTGCAGACTGTATGAAGAAAATAATAATAAAAAAAAAATGCTTTTTATTTCAGTACTGGCAGACTTTCTGCCAGTACTTAAGATGGCGGGGACAATTGTGGGGTGGGGGAGGGAAGAGAGCTGTGTGAGGGGGGTCAGAGGGGATCAGGGGGTGGGATGTGTCAGATGGGAGGCTGATCTCTACACTAAAGCTAAAAATTAACCCTACAAGCTACCTAATTAACCCCTTAACTGCTGGGCATATTACAAGTGTGGTGCGCAGCAGCATTTAACGGCCTTATTATTACCAAAAAGCAACGCCAAAGCCATATATGTCTGCTATTTCTGAACAAAGGGAATCCTAGAGAAGCATTTGCAACCATTTGTGCCATAATTGCACAAGCTGTTTGTAAATAATTTCAGTGAGAAACCTAAATTTGTGAAAAATGTAACAGTTTTTTTTTATTTGATCGTATTTGGCGGGGAAATGGTGGCATGAAATATACTAAAATGGGCCTAGATCAATAATTTGGGTTGTCTACTACACTACAATAAAGCTAAAATTAAACCTAAAAGCTCCCTACAAGCTCCCTAATTAACCCCTTCACTGCTGGGCCTAATACACGCGTTGTGTGCAGTGGCATTTAGCAGCCTTCTAA
>NC_069504.1:275703607-275781107 GCF_027579735.1 Bombina bombina
TGGCTTTCTGTCCAAGATCAGTTGCCTCCAGGAATTAGGAAGGTGAATAAGGAAAAGAGTTTGTCTGGTTACTGGTTGATCCTAACTGTATACATTATTCACTTGGGTGTGGCCTATTATACACTAATTAAAGGCCAAAGACTAGGATAAAGTCTCTATATTTCTTGCCAAAAGTGTATGTTTTTACACAGTGACTATTCCATAGATAAATTATTTGCCCAAAGTCATGACACCACACAGCTAGCCACAGCTCTTCTGTTAGCAAAAGTTACATTGTTTTGCAGTTTGATATCTGATAATCTCTGCTAAAATTGTTTAGGAACAGATATGTAGGGGGATTAGGCTATTGAGGAACAGGCTTCCAATTTGGGTTGTTCCAGAAACGATTCTCAAAATCTGAGTTACTCAAGATTCCTTTGTTTAAAAATAGTTGAATATAATAAATTCTTTTGTTTTAAGCTATGAAATCTGTATTTAAAAATGTTATTTTGTTATTGCAATGAATTTTTTTCTGGTTTTAAAATGTTAAAGAGACGGTCTACACCTTAGTCATCTTAAAGTCTTACCTCAGATTAAGCTACAAATAGTCTCCTTTACCCCCTTCTATATCATGCAGCAGGAACAGTAAAAAAAGGTTATTTTAAAACAAATATTGTTTCTGGCCACTTTGAAGTGGCTTCCAAGCGCTGCCCACTGATGACATCATGATCTGGGCTAATTCTAGACACTCAGTTGAATAGCATTGACAGTCTGTTGAATCCAACTAGTGAGCATTTTGTGATTGGATGCCATATGCAGCCCAGATTGTGATGTCATCAGTGGGTGGTGCTTGGCAGCCATTTCAAATTGTCCGGAAACAATATTAATTTTAAAATTCCTGCTGCATGATATAGAAAAGGTGCAGGAGGCTATTTGCAGTTTAATCTAAGGTAAGAATTTAAGATGACTAAGGTGTAAACTGTCCCTTTAATTATAAATTAATTTTGATGATAATACATTTTTAATTGTGCATGTGTCACATATAATATTGTTTAAAGTGAATGTAAATTTTGATGCTAAAGTGCCCAGTTTTGAAAAATTCTATTTAAAACAGGGGCACTTTAATTCATCAAAATTTACATTTCACTCGTGTTGTGAAAAAATACTTACCTTTTAAACTTGAAAGCCGCTCCAGCTTCCCCCGGTCGTCGCAAGCCATTTCTGACGTCAGAAATAATTGATCGGTCATCCTCCAATCGCCGTGATTGGAGAAAGCCGGATTCCTCATTTTAGACCCAGGAAGAGGCTTTGCGACGGGTGGAGGAAGCTGGAGCAGCTGTCAAGATTAAAAGGTAAGTATTTTTTCACAACACAAGTGAAATGTAAATTTTTATAAATTAAAGTGCCCCTGTTTTTAAACAAAAAAAATTAAAACTGGGCACTTTAGCATCAAAATGTACATTCACTTAAAGTGGGAAAAAACAAACTACTATTTGATGTTTCCGTGTAAAAATTCAGACACTTTGAAACAGGGGCCACAGTTTCTTGTATGTATAGTGTCGTTAAGATCACACTTTTGTTGACCAATGGGCATTTTAATGTTTAGTGTTTCTATGCTGAAAAATAAAAATAGTTAGTTCTTAAGCTTGTGGTATACATGTGGGAATTTTCATTATCAGCCAGTGAGCTCCTTCCCACGGCCCAGTTGTGAACTTAATTTTAAAGTCTGGATAACCAACTTAAATAGGCCAGTAAACATAATTTGCTTACATGATTTCTCTGTAGTCTTGTAATAAATTAGCAGACTAGGTACTCCACTACTTGCCTTATCTGAAGAAGCAAATCAGGGATTTGTTACTGGAGTAGACACGACTAGCCACAGTCATTATGTTATCAAAAATGCCATTGTTTTGCAGTTTATCTGATAATCTCTGCTGAAGCCAATTAGGGACAGATATGTAGCAGGGTCAGGCTTGTGAAGTCTGTAATGTGCACTTCCAATCTTTAGAATTGGAAAATTCCTAATTTTCAGAATTAAATCTCAGAAAAAGGAGCAAAATAAATAAAGTATATGACAAAGTTGTTTTAGTATGCATAATTAAAAATGTTATATTACAATCTCAAACTGTTAACTGTCCCTTTAACAACTATTTCCATTTAATTAAATATATTTTAACATGTATATACGTTTATTTTTATTTCATATAAAACATATTTCCACTTTCCTATCCCTTCAAAGGGATAAAAGTTAAACTTGAAATACACAGAAAATTACCTTGACTTCCAAAGGCCGTGTCAACAGCAGAACCATCCCAGGATTCCACTGCGCTATCCACACTAGGAACCGTGGTAGAGTAAACGTCAGAGAGGTTACTAGACTTCTGGGTGACAGGTGTGTCATCATCAGCATCACACAGCTCACTTATTCTGCCAGAGGAGGCAAATGCCTTGGGACTTGTCGCTTAAATAGATTCAGGGGGAAAGTCATTAATCATTATGCTGCACCTTTAAAACTGAGACAAATCAATGCCTAAAGAATGCTTTAAATATAAATAAATAGTCCCCAACATATACTACATTGGCATATGTACATATGCCAAGTGTGTGCAACTTTACCAACATTTAGACACTAAACTTTCTTAGAGAGCCGGTGGTTTGCATGATACAAACTGAGTCATCAGTGACACGATACACACCACTGCTGGCTCTTGGTTCAGGTGCAGTATTTAAAAATGGCTGCTCTTGGCACACAGCATATATACATATGCCCCCGAAGCATTAATAACTTTTACTAAAATATTTGGTAAATGAACAAATGTATACGTTTTTACAGATGGTAAATAAAGTGACTTTTGTTAAAGAAAGTCGGTCAAATTGTCGGCCTGTTTAAGGCAAAAAACATGTCGCAGTACAAGATTGCTGATATTGTAGGTGTATCATGTAGTTCTGTAATGAATATTAAGAAAAGAAACGGCTTGTGGTTTCCGGCTAACAGGCCATTTTCAGCTAATCGTTCTCTTGGATACCTTGATGCCTGAATCCTGAATCTGTTTAGTCAAAACTCTGAGAGGCACTTTCCTATTTTGAGTGCAGATATCCCGAATTCTTCTGTCAGTTTTTGGTGTAGTAACACAATATCCACCGCAAACACCCTTCAATTTTGGGTTGAAATCATCCCCACAATCCATTTTTTCTTAATCTTCTTTACAGAACTATGTGATACATCTACAATTTCAGCAATGTTGTACTGTGACATGTTTTATGTCTAAAACAAGCCGTCAGTTTCACCAACTTTCTTTAACGACAAGTCACTTTGTTTATGCATCTGTAAAAATGTATACATTTGTTAATGTATGCATAAATATGTGTTGCAGATGTTGTCAATATAACATGGAATAAGAAACGGTTAAAAAGCTAAAAAACAATCAATTAACACCATCAAGAATAAATAAGAAATTAATATCGAAATTATGGTTTTTAACCAATGGGTTTAATAATTTGGCCATGTACTGTAGACAGAATTGCACAAAACTTAGTTGTGTTACTGCGTATTAGTCGAGCTTACCATCAGTCTGCTTCTTGATTTTTAGAGTAACCGTCTCTCCTGCCATCTGCAGTAAATGAATGGCTTCACTTAAGGGCTTCCCTTTCAGGCTGTTGCTATTAATTGCAAGAATTCGGTCTCCTATATGAATGGCGCCAGTCCTACCACGGAGACAAACAGTAAATTCCAATTGTTTATGAACTGGGTTTAGGCAAAGATTTCATCTAAGATATTTTATTCATCAGCCTACTGCTCAGTGACAAAAATGAATATAGAACTCTGTGAAGGTAATAAAAATAGTTTAATTCTATGTATTAAAATAACTTTGCAATATACTTTATTTAGTTTGTCCCCTTTACTGTAATTTAATTCTAAAAATTGAGGGATTTCCAATTCCTGTTAAAAGTGGATGTACAGACCCCAGACTTTACACCGTCGTCCATTGCTTTATAGACACTAAACCTTTACACTCATTTTTATATAAACAACGAATATATATTTTAAAAATCTGCATATTATTCCCATTCTAATGTTTGCTTTGAATACATCATTCTACAGCATTTATTTAGTTCTTAATGTCCCTTTTAATACACATAACTGCCCATTTGCTTAAAAATGCAAATCTATGTATTCTGTTCAGGGTTACGTATTTTATTCATTTTACAGATGTATTTTGTAGCGCTATAAATAATGGATGATGATAAAAATTGTAATCTCTTGGGAAAGCTTAAGCTATCTCCTCATGGGTCTTTATATTTATTCAATAACTGACAGTTCAATTATTGAAATCCAAAAAGGAAAAAAGAAAATTGCAGAAGCTATAAAGAAGGGATTTTTTTTTTCATTCAACACAAAGAAAGCTTGAAAACTAATAAAGTTCTTATAATGGGCAAGACTTGCAGTTCTTTTTTTACAATAAATAAAATCCTGCATTGTAATACAATTCCCATACAGATAGAGAACAGTCAGTGTGGAGCCTGACAAAAAACAAAACACTTTCTAAACTCCCTATTTATTATCAGCAGGTGTCCATATAATGATTCTGAATTGGTACTCTATGGATCCGGCAATAAAGAGACCTGGCTGACAGGCTCTTTCAACTCCAGCATATATATAAACAGTAATATCCACTGCAAGGCTATTTTTCAGATGAATAAAAGTATTTTTCTAGCCTGTACGTACAGAGAGGCAGGAAGCTACTGACCCGGGGATTCATTATCATTTCTAACAAATCTAAATCAATGTTTAGCTACATAAGAGATAAATACAGGACTAGCTCTATAAGGCTAACTGAAGTCATTACCTTAGGAAACAGTGGTAGGGGACACCCAGTGTAGCCAGTTAACTGTTTGGTTTCCCAGCAATTGCTAGTTTATATCCCTGAACACAAATAATGATCTGGCAGGCGTTTTTCCCTTTAATCTATCTCTCCCCACGTATGTATAGGTTATGTTAGACTCCCAAACAGGTCACCCTCTACTGGTCTCTCTCGTCTCCAGGTATCACTAGGAGGGTAGCAGGTGTTGCCCTAAGCCAGGGTAATTAAAGCTTCTATTGTTTGGTAGGGTAAAAACTCTGTACCCTGAAATGATAGGTGATACTAGAGGTGCTACGAGGGTATAATCCATTTAGTAATAGAATAGAGGTGTTTTCATGATGGCTTAAACCATAAAGTAATGACAGTGAGTATTTGCAGCACTATCTCACGTGCTCATTGTGACATCTTTCAGGGGGTGCACATTTTGCAAGGAAAAAGCCTCTAAAGAGCATGCACACCATGAAGGATGAAAACCTAAAAAAAAATACAAAAGCTAGTACCTACAGAATGTAACTGATTGTAAAGACACTGTGAATATGCTGCCATCCTATGCGGATAAGATTCCCAATATGCACGTCTTACACACAGTCATTAAATCACTGTGCTTTGTGTACTACTTTCAGTCAGAGGGTAGAAGTTGAGTATTAAAATCCCCTTCATTTTTCACATTTTGTTTTGTTGCGGCCTTATGCTAAAATGGTTTAAAATATTTTTTTCCACATCAATCTACTCTCGATACCCCATGATAACAAAGCAAAAAACACATTTTGTATACTTTGCAAATGTATTAAAAAGAAAAAACTGAATTATCACATTGACATAAGTATTCAGAAAGTTTCCTATGATACTTGAAATTTAGCTCCGGTACATCCCATTTATCTGGATCATCTTTGAGATGTTTCTACACTTTGATTGGAGTCCACCTGTGGCAAATTCAATTGATTGGGCATTATTTGGAAAGGCATATACCTGTCTATATAAGGTCTCACAGCTGAAAATGCATATCAGAGGGAAAACCAAGCCATGAGGTCAGAGGAACTGCCTGCAGAGCTTAGACACATTGTGTAAAGGCACAGATCTGGGTTAGGCTACAAAACAAATTGCGGCTGCATTGAAGGTTTCCACAGAGACCTGATGATTCTAAAAAGAAGAAGTTTGCCACAACCAGGGCTCTTCCTAGAGCTGGCCACATAGACAAACGAAGAACCCAATGGTCACTCTGGTTGAGCTCCAGAGATTATGTGTAGAGATGGGAGAAACTTGCAGAAGGAAAACCATCACGGCAACACTCCGTCGATCTGGGCTTTATGGCAGAGGGGCCAGATGAAGTCTTCTCCTCAGCGCAAAACACATGAATTTGCAAAAAAGCACATAAAGGACTCTCAGATGTTGAGAAAAAAGATTCTCTTGTCTGATGAAACAAAGATTGAACAGTTTGGCCTTAATTCCAATCGTCATGTCCGGAGGAAACCAGGCATTGCTCATCAACTGCATAATACCATCTCAACGTGAAGTATGGAGGTGGAAGCATCATGCTGTGTGGGGTGTTTTTCAGTGGTACGAACTGTTCAGGGTTGAGGAAAAACTGAACCCAGCAAAATATAGAGAGATATCCTTAATGAAAACCTGGTCCAGAGCGCTCACAAACCTAAGCACACAGCTAAGACAACACAAGAGTGGATTAGGTACAACTCTGTGAATGTCCTTGAGTGTCCCAGCCAGAGCCCGGACTTGAACCCAATCGAACATCTCTGAAGAGACCTGAAAATGGCTGTTCATCGGCAGTCCCTATACAAACTGACAGAGCTTGAGAGGATCTGCAGAGAAGAATACCAGAAAATTCCTAAATCCAGGTATGCAAAGCTTGTTGCATCATACCAAAAAAGTTTTGACGCTGTAATTTCTGTCAAAGATGCTTCAACTAAGTATTTAGTTAACAATTTTAACATAAGGCTGCAACATAACAAAATGTGAAAAAAATAAAGGGGTCTGGATATTTTCTGAATGCACCGTATGTGTTTAGCTGCAAAAAGAGGTTGTTTAAAGCTTATCTTTATATATCCCAAAAAGTCAATTAAATTTATTTAAATACAAAATGTGTAAGTGTAGAGGATAAACCAACAATGGAGAAGGAGAATAAGAATATTATTTTTTTACAGTGATGTTAGAGCAATTTGGAAGTTTAAAATCTCCTATAATGTGTGAAGGGATGCTGTATGCATAACAGTTTATGAATTGTGGTGGTGATCAGGACCTCAGTAGATAAGAACACAAAGAGAGATAGCTGAAATAAGTTATGTAATGTAAACTTCATGTGACAAGAATGGTAGGGGTGGAAGTAAACCATCACGGCAACACTCCGTCGATCTGGGCTTTATGGCAGAGGGGTACAGTAAGGTCAGAATAGAATCCCAACAACAACATCTGTCTCTAGGCCTGGGAGTGTGGCTAGTGTAGATATAGTACAGTGCTGCAGGAGAGCTTGTTAGAGATGGGAAGTACTTGTCACAGGACACAAGAAAGGAGCACAAAGGAAATACTCTTAAAGGACTATCAAATTCAGCAGAACTGCAATGTAATAACACATAACATACTCTGAATGAGCACTAGGTTTATTTTTTCTGCCAAATGTGAAATTTCCTTCTATTTCCCTGTATCAGGTGACAATCAGCAAATCACAAACTTTTTTTTTAAGTATGCACTGCGAACTCTTGCACATGCT
This sequence comes from Bombina bombina, assembly GCF_027579735.1. Classification (NCBI taxonomy): domain Eukaryota; kingdom Metazoa; phylum Chordata; class Amphibia; order Anura; family Bombinatoridae; genus Bombina; species Bombina bombina. The sequence continues at coordinate 275,711,171 of NC_069504.1, forward strand.
CAGCGGGAGCTTGTGCGTCAGACACTGGGCATATCAATTAAAAACACTGCACAATCTGATAATAAAATATTGTTAAAGATCCCATGCTCTATCTGAATCATGAAAGTTTAATTTGGACTTTAGTACCCCTTTAATATGTTTGAGATTATTTATATTTTAGTGTTGTGTGTATGTACTGAGGATCAAGGTTTGCCAACCAGCTGCTGAAAAGTATGAGAGGTATTGATACAAAATGAGAGTATGTTTTGTCTGAGTGTTTCAGATGTTTTTTCTTGTATTTTGGGGTTGTTTTACTGAGCATGGGGCTGTGGCTTTAAAGGGACAGTAAAAACACAATTAATCTTTCATGATTCAGATACAGCATACAATTTTAAACATCTTTCCAATGTACTTCTATTATCTAATTAGCTTTGTTTTCCTTTATTGAAAAGCATACCTGGGTAGGCTCAGGAGCAGCAGTGAACTACTGGGAGCTAGCTGATGATTGATAGCTGCACATAAATGCCTCTTGTAATTGGTTCACACAATGTATTCAGCTAGCTCCCAGCAATGCAGTGCTGCAATGGATACTGAGAATAATGTAAATTAAGTAAAATAAGTAAATTGGAAAGTTGTTTAAAATTGTATGCTCTATTTAAATTGTATGCTCTATTTAAATAATGACCTAACAATTGTGTGTTTCATGTACGTGTAAGACAGTGAGTATAAATGATAAAGGCAAAAAGAACTAGGGTATTTGTTAAAAAAAAAATGCTTTGCCTGAAACCAATGCAAAATAATTGCTATAAACCAATTTATGGTATATTGTGCACAATCTTTGATCTAACTCAAGTAATTTCATGTCTTGCAAATGCTAAGACAATTAAGATCTGTCAAGCTTGGGGTCTTCATTCATTGCACATTCTTCTTTACAACTAATAAGGCATGAATATGCCTTATTTGATCATTCCATTTATTTCAAACAAAAAGCCAATATTGAAGCTTATTTATATGAAATGGACTGGGTACACATTCCATGTCCCGTCAAAACTCACCAGCACCCACAGACAGCTGCACAGCTTTCAGTGACACAGACAGTTAACCCCAGACATGCGAACAACATTACAAAAAAAAAATATTACCTAACACAACAAAAAGTCTGGCACCCCCTTGCAAGCACACAGCTACATTGAACGCAAAATGGAAGAGTTAGTTACAGGTCTCTTCTTCCTTGGGTCCCTAGCCAACAGATATCATAAGCATCAATACAAACTTATAATAGAGAGTGGTGTACAGACGTACACCCACACCCTTAGGGGGCGCTTCCTACTAACTATGTATACAAACAATGATAAACATATAATAAACATAAAACATTTCAACATAAAAGTCCATATAAACCAGTATGTGGATATAATCCACAGAGTGGGGCAGCTCTCTGTCGAAGGACGGTCAAATCCTGGTGTATCGTGATCTGCAGAAAGAGAACAGAAGCGCCACCATGGCCTTGTACCACCAGAGCAAATATACACAAATGCAGATGAATATATATATATACTCACAAACAAAAAGCACCAAACGGTGCTAGTGGGGCAGACTGGAACTTCGCAGGGGTCCAGCTCACTGAATACGCCCAGCAAATGTCCAGTCAGATTACCTTAAAGGAGTGTGCCTGTTGCCGTTTCATGTAGTTTTGTTTCCCCTCAGAGCTGCAACCAGTGAAATCTGTTGCCCTACGGCTCACTGTTTTCAATGCAGTGTCGGCTGGCTTGGCCATGCATGCATGCATTGAAAACAGCATTGAAAACAGTGAGCTGTAAGGCAACAGATTTCACTGGTTGCAGCTCTGAGTGAAAAAAAAACTACATGAAACGGCAACAGGCACACTCCTTCAAGGTAATCTGACTGGACATTTTCTGGGCGTATTCAGTGAGTTGGACCACTGCAAAGTTCCAGTCTGCCCCACTAGCACCGTTGGGTGCTTTTTGTTTGTGAGTATATATATTCATCTGCATTTGTGTATATTTGCTCTGGTGGTACTAGGCCACGGTGGCGCCTCTGTTCTCTTTCTGCAGATCAATACAAACTTATCTGACAGATGGGCTAATATATATGTGTGTATACATGTGTACAAACTTAACCTGACAGATGGGCTACTACATATATATATGTGTGTGTGTGTGTGTATATGTGTACAAACTTATCTGACAGATGGGCTACTAAATATATATATATATATATATATATATATATATATATATATATATATATATATATAGCAACAAAGTGTGTATGCAGTCCCACTGTCTCACGCCAACTGCCAGGGTGCTGTTGAAGAATAATAGACAAAGTAAAAATAAGCACTCACTGGTCTTTAGATAGCCAAGTCAACAAGAACTCTTTATTGCGTGCTGTGATGTTTCGGGACCAAACACAGTCCCTTCCTGACTATTATAAAGTTTAAAAAGCAGCCTTTTATAGGCCCCTAACACCCTCCCATAAAAATAGGTCAAACCAGGCCGTTTTCTGAGTACACACCCCTATTATACATAAATCTCATTGGTTGCTAAGCAAAACATGTCATAGTGAATAGCATGCTTATAATAGAATTATAAACAAAAATAAGAATCAAACAACCAAAATAGAACTAGCCTCAAGGTCCCCAGTCCTTACGGAACAGTGGACAACTATCACCGGTCAGTCACATATCATATGCACCTTCAATCAATATAGGAAACTCTGTATGTCATGGCAAGCACACTGTCAACCAATCACAGCCCAGTCATGGGCATGATGTCACAGTGTTCCGACCCAAAACTAACCCGTTGACAATAAACACCCAATCATCATGAGTCACAGCCTGTAGTGAGCAATATCAGTGTTTCCAATCACAATGTATAACACTATGGTTAACAATAGCCACGATCTAACGTAATGAATAAAAATTCATCATGTCCGTAAATCATATATAAACCTCATTGCTACGGGAGCGGGGTAAGAACTCCAATATTGACATTTACTTTGCCATGTCCAATCGCCATAAAATACGTAACGGTCCACTCCCACCAATGCTGAGTGTACATTCTAACATAAACAAAGGGAAGGGAAACCGGACACATTTACCTGCAAAGTGCAATAAGAGAGGCGGTACCCCAACTCCCGCTTTTATCTGACAGACTCCAATCACAGCTCAACAATAGACACACCCACCAAAATATGCACCCTGTTCCTCACCTCACGAACCGCCCATCTCCGGGCTCAGTGTGAAATAAAAAAAAGACTAAAAATGAATAAACATTGAATAAAAATTGTAATCTGCCTCATATCTGTACATCATAACAAGTGGGAGTAAATACCTCTATATATCCACTATCCCCATCCGATGACACCAAAATAGGGAAAGAACACCAACTAGCCGGTCTGAAATCTCAACCTTCTTATACGTCAATAATTAGTGAATGAACCACGAAAACCTCACCTAGATAGGGAATCAAAACACCTTTGCTCCATGAGTAGCATATTAGCGAAGCCACAAAAAAGATAAAATATAAGAAATACCCCACCAGATCCGACTGAAATTAATTTACACCAGAGCCCCCAATACGGAGTAATTCACAGACCACAACAACATCCGACTCGTGCACTAATTCATCACTGATCTAATAAGATGGTAGGGGACTAGCATAACCATACAATCACACTAAAAGAGATCCAGGACCCTCCAGGAGGGAATGTGGAGCCAATACAGTCTACCTAAAAAATACATAGTAAATCTAATAACTACAGAAACGTATGTCCGCCGGACATGATGATGTAACACACAGCCCAGATCGATAACCACCGTCAGTCAGGATCCTGAAGGAACAATATATACAAAAACAAGCATATTAAAAGAATTTAAAAACAAGTGAAAAGCAAAATGACGGATAGAGCCCAAATACATGGAGATATTCAAAAGACAATCAACTTGCTATAAACAAATCGCATCAAAAATGGTATCACACCCATGGATCATGGACCCTCAAAATAAATGACCAACAAGTCAGCCATATAAGGAATTGCTCAAAAGGACCCAAAGGGGGCGCCCCCCTTGGGCTCCATACTCTGAAATGGAGAGTGGACCCTCATAAAATTCCTATATACACCCATCGGGATTATAGGCAACACTGCCAGCCAGTGTGAACATTCAAGCCTCTAGGGCTCAGAGTCCCCAATTCGTAAATCCACCTGGATTCTTTCTGCAATAGGATCTCCGCCATATTGCCACCTCTTCTTAATCGTGGTACATGGTCAATTATTCTGAATCTAAGTTCATTCACAGAGTGTCCTGCCTCCAAAAAGTGGCGGGCAACAGGCTGGTCCGACTTCCCTTTGTTAATGGCTGACCGAATACTGGACCGATGGTTCGTCATCCTAGTTCGGACATCGTCCACCGTTTTCCCGGTGTAAAATTTGCCACACAGGCAATTGAGAAGATAGATTACAAACTAGAAAGAACTTTATCTCATATTTTTTCTCTCTCTCTGGATGGTTGAAATAGGTGCCAGTCAACATGCCATTGCAAGTTACGCAACTAGGACAGCGAAAGCAACCCTTTTTCTTGGTGTTCAACCACGTTTGTTGAGGTGAATCGGGGTTGACATCAACTTTCATTAAAGAGTCCTTTAATCTCCGACCACGTTTATAGCCTATTCTTGGGGCAAGCCACCCTTTAAAGGGAAGTGTTGAATCAACCTCCAAAAGTTTCCATTCATCTTTGATGGCTTGAGATATAAGATGGCTCTCAGGGGAAAATGTGGTTACAAAAGTTAATTGCTGGTCCAACCTAGGTGCTGTCATCTCCTCCATAGATTTTGACTGTGTAGCTTGTTCTCTCATCTCAGTTAGTAGTTTCCTTTTGTAACCCCTATTCAAGAACCTTGTTGTCATTTCATTGAGTTGATCCTGGCAAAGCTCACTACTAGTGTTATTTCTTATAACTCTTTGGAATTGTACTTTGGGTATGTTGTCGACCAGGGAGGGTTGGTGACAACTCTGAGCATGTAATAATGAATTACAGTCAGTAGCTTTATGGAATAGGGTTGTCCCCAGACCTTCGTTTGTCTTAAAAACCCTTACATCTAGGTAATCAACTGTGGTGTCATCGGCTGTATGGGTAAACCGAATGGTGCTGTCTTAAGAGTTAAGGTCTTCAATCCACTTGATCAGACTTGCTTCACCGTCTCCCCAGATGAGGAACAAATCATCTATATACCGGCAAAAGAATTTGATACTGCTGTTCTCATATACATTCATCCTTGTAGATTCATAATCTGCCATATATAGATTGGCCAGGGATGGGGCCACATTCGACCCCATCGCTGTCCCGGAGATCTGTTGGTAAAAGGTGTTATCAAACAGGAAAAAGTTTTCAGTCACGCAGATGGTCAGAAGTGTGATCAATACCTCCTCCGATGGTCCTATATACACTGCTCTCCATAGAGTATTGGCTACTGCTGCAATCCCAGCTGTTTTAGGTATGTTTGTGTACAACCTCGATACATCAAGGGTTACCAATAAATCAGTTGTGCAGATATTCTCCAATTTCGTGATGCGTATAATGAAGTAATTCGAATCCTGGACATATGATCTCGTTGACTTTACGAATGGTTGTAAGTAAAAATCTACAAACTGTGCAAGGGGCTATAACAAAGAGCCCCTTGCCGAGACGATGGGTCTCCCAGGCGGTGATTGTAAGATTTTGTGGATCTTGGAGAGAGTATAAAAGAGTGGTATCACTGGAAACTCTCGTCAGGAAATTCAGGTCTTGCTGTGAGATTAGATCCTTCTCCCTCCATTCAAACAGAAGCACATCAATTCTTCTCTTTAATTTCGTGGTAGGGTCACCTTGAAGTGGGAGGTAGATCTTGTATTTTCTCTTTTCTGTGGCTTCGCTAATATGCTACTCATGGAGAAAAGGTGTTTTGAGTCCCTATCTAGGTGAGGGTTTCGTGGTTAATTCACTAATTTTTGACGTATAGGAAGGTTGATGATTTCAGACCGGTATATATCAGTGGATATATAGAGGTATTTATGATGTATTATGTACAGATATGATGCGGATTACAACTTTTATTCAATGTTTATTCATTTTTAGTCTTTTTAATTTCACACTGAGCCCGGAGATGGGCGGTTTGTGAGGTGAGGAACAGGGTGCATATTTTGGTGGGTGTGTCTATTGTTGAGCTGTGATTGGAGTCTGTCAGATAAGTGCCGGAGTTGGGGTACTGCCTCTCTTATTGCACTTTGCAGGTAAATGTGTCCGGTGTCCCTCCCCTTTGTTTATGTTAGAATGTACACTCAGCATTGGGGGGAGTGGACCGTTACGTATTTTGTGGCGATTGGACATAGCGGAGTAAATGTCAATATCAGAGTTCTTACCCCGCCCCCGTAGTAATGAGGTCTATATATGATTTACGGACATGATGAATTTTTATTCATTACATTAGATCGTGGCCACTGTTAACCATAGTGTTAAGACGGTTAACTTATTATACATTGTGATTGGAAGTACTGATATTGCTCGCTACAGGCTGTGACTCATGATGATTGGGTTTTTTTGTCAACGGGTTAGTTTTGGGGTCGGAACACTGTGACGACATGCCCATGACTGGGCTGTGATTGGTTGACAGTGTGCTTGCCATGACATACAGCGTTTCGTATATTGATTGAAGGTGCATATGATACATTACTGACTGGTGATCGTTGTCCACTGTTCCATTACGACTGGGGACCCTGAGGCTAGTTCCATTTTGGTTGTTTGATTCTTATTTTTGTTTATAATTCTATTATAAGCATGCTATTCACTATGACACGTTTTGCTCAGCAACCAATGAGATTTATGTATAATAGGGGTGTGTACTCAGAAAATGGCCTGGATTGGCCTATTTTTATGGGAGGGTGTTAGTATATATATATATATATATATATATATATATATACTGGTATATATATGTGTGATTGTGTGTGTGTGTATGTTTTCAAACTCATCTGACGGACTTATATATGTGTGTGTGTATGTTTTCAAATTTATCTGACAGATGGGCTAATATATATGTGTGTGTGTGTGTGTATGTTTACAGACTTATCTGACAGATGGGCTAATATATGTATGTGTATGTTTACAGACTTATCTGACAGATGGGCCAATATATATATATGTGTGTGTGTGTATGTTTACAGACTTATCTGACAGATGGGCTAATATATATATGTATGTGTGTGTGTGTGTGTGTGTATGTTTACAGACTTATCTGACAGATGGGCTAATATATGTGTGTGTGTGTGTGTGTATGTTTACAGACTTATCTGACAGATGGGCTAATATATATATGTATGTGTGTGTGTGTGTGTGTATGTTTACAGACTTATCTGACAGATGGGCTAATATATGTGTGTGTGTGTATGTTTTCAGACTTATCTGACAGATGGGCTAAGCAGGAAATGGAAAAAGATATTTTAAATATGCGTTTCATAATTAGCTCCCTCACATTTACACATACCCGACTGTATAAACATATATAGCAGTCAGTAGGGAACACAAGAAGATGATGTGAATGTATTTTCCATAACTGGGAACAGCAAAAACACACAAACATTTTCAGAGGATTCACTGTCCATTCAACTAATTATAAATATGTTCAGTAGTTATTTATTTTATTTCTATGCAGTCATCAGGTGTAATATGAATATGAAATAAAATAATACAGTTTGTGATAAAGCAGTACTTACTATATGCTCAATAATTTGAATGTTCTGCTTATATTAGGTACAGCTAAAACACCCATGAAGAAATAATATAAATAAAAAAAAATTTTTTTTAAAAAGGATATTCTTTTCATATAAAAAATAAAATATAAGCACCACAATGGCTAATTATGGCTAAGGTTGTGAAAACGTCAGATCATTACCAAGAAATGTAAGTAATATGTTGCACATACAAGTCTTAATGATCATATAGTACATTACCTCTCCGCTAATCCACCTTTAGTGAGACTCGAGATGATAATTGGATCAAAGGGTTCTTCCGTGCCAGATATAGTAATACCCAGCGGGCCCCCATATCGCTTCAGTTCCACTGTGTAAATGATAGCTCCAGTGCTCTCCTGTTCATCTATAGCAAGTGACAAAACGGATATAACTGGTCTTGTGTCTCAATCTCACTGCTGAGATAATTTATAATTAATTACAGACGGTTAGGAGATTAACTGCTTTGCATCTTTATTAGTCAACATGTCATCACCGTGTAGGCTGCCAAAAAGACAAATTTACTATGGCAATTTATATTTTCCACATCAGAGGTTCTGCCATGAATAGAAAAATACAGAGAATCTTTTTCATTTTTTTTTATACCTTTAGTGATGTAAATCACTTTGCAATATATTCTACTCATTGTATTAATTTAAACAAGAATAAACATATTAGGATTGGTGTAAAAAACTAATTCTGTTGGGCATGATTTAATTCTTCATTACATGTTTTACTATTTAAATTAAAAAACAAGCAATTAAAAGGGACGTGAAACCCATTTTTCTTCTTTCATGATTACGATAAGACCAATAATTTGTAAACAACTGTCTAATTTACTTAATTTCTTAATTTTGCTTCATTCTCTTTGTATCCTTTCTTGAAGAAGCAGCAATTCACTAATGGGAGCTAGCTGAACACATTGGTGAGCCAATGACAAGAAGCATATATGTACATGCACCAATCAACAGCTAGCTCATGAGCCTACCTAGGTATGTTTTTCTACAAAGGATACCATATAAACAAAGTAAATTAGATAAAATAAGTAAATTGGAAAGATGCTTAAAATTATATGTGCTATTTGAATTATGAAATACTTTTTTTTAGGTTTCAAGCCCCTTTAAATGTAATTTTATTGTGTATTCTGCCCATTTCCTTAAAAGTAATTCTAGAAATTGTGGCTATTCTGCTGACCCCAGAGAGAGGATATAGTAGATCATGCAGTATCCAGAACCCTGACTCTAAAGCATTCTACACAGTGATTGCTTGATTAGTGTAAGATCTCCTTTAGAATGTTTCCTAATAGGCTACAGCAAAGGAAATAAAATAAACACTAAAGAAGCTGTTTAAGGATATGTCCAAAGACGGCAAAGTATGCAATTTAAACATTCTATATGTAAGACCTTTGTAATAAAGGATTAATACTTTAATACTTTAATTTCCCTTTTCAGAAAAATATATAATTTCAGTATTATGTGAGATTCATGGATTCAGTTGTTTTATATCTACATACCACGTTTAACAAATCCCAGGCTTGGTTTAGTAATGTACTTTCCTTTGGAATTAATATATATTACTAAGGCACACACGCACACACACACACATATATATATATATATATATATATATACATATATATATATATACACACATTAATATATATATATATACATAAATATATATATATTATACATACATGGGTGTGTTCTTTAACTCTAGCATGTAAATCTATAAAGGGGGGATTGTCAGTGTTAATGAGGCATATATTTATTGCAAAGGATAGAATAAGCGCCACAGGTTAAATTACCCTCTAGCTTTATTCGTGAGGCCTCCTAGCTGGCCTCAAATAGACTGTCAAATAATTAGAAAATGTATAAAGGGCCTAATAGGCTGGGTAATGTATAAAATAAATGTGCTGACCAAATCTTAAATTTCCATTATAAAAATTCCCATGATAAAAATTAGAATCCCATAATAGAGATGAGATTAAATAAAATTATTAATTTATTACAACAAGAAATGATGACATAAAAACAATAACATAAAAACAATGAATATAAGCAGTAGTACAATGTAGATAGGGTATCCCAGGCCAACGTGAAGTAAAAAATGGTGAAGTAAAAAAAGGTTAAAAAATGTGAGGAAAAAGTTAATATTGTATGATGAAAAAATATATGTTAGTGAAAAAATAAAAATAAAAATGAATATATATATATATATATATATATATAATGTAAAACACTCAAAAATTGCAGTGAGAAAATCAGTGGTGAAAAATGGAAAACAAACAATCCTTCAAATGTGATCCTAGTAGTGGTCGTGTCTTTGCATCTTATTGTTGAAATGTCCTAAAAAAATAAAATAACATAGTATAGACCATATAGATAAAAAATACAATAATTGGAAATCTGCTTACCCACTGTCGACGCGTTTCGGCCCCTGTGAGGCCTTTTTCAAGACAATAATAGGACATTTCAACAATAAGATGCAAAGACACGACCACTACTAGGATCACATTTGAAGGAGTTTGTTTTCCATTTTTCACCACTGATTTTCTCACTGCAATTTTTGAGTGTTTTACATTATATATATATATATATATATATATACAAATGCAACTTAAAAAGAAAGGATTGAACATATATCTAAGTCAATCAAAGCGGGACACTGGCTGCACCAAAGGTCTATCAAAAGCTTTTATTATCATGAGACTCAAACAGTTTTAACAGGCCGTCTACCCTCCACCCTATTCCTAAAACCGTGCAACTACAACCTAATGAATTACATAAACATTAGAACAAGCCGGCCGGCTGACAAGCCAAAATGCAACAGTAACAAAATATTTCAGCTGTGATGTTATGCGACCATAAAAATATGAACTATGTGTCAAAGTTGACTTCCATATAGTCCATTTAAATTTACACGGGGCCCCAAAAATTGCAAGTGTCCTACTTGTTAAAGGATATTAAAAGTCCAGACACTTAGTGTTTAAAACACGCTCTGGTAAGTGTAATTCCTTCAGGTATCAATGCAATATGGTAACACCTTTCTGCTGTGCTCATTCATGCTGTGCATATGACTGGCTCCATCGGCAACTGAATCATTAGAATAAACAACGCACTATGTACCATGGCAGGACAGACCAGGCCGTCCACCGCAAGACTATCCAGCCTTATAAACAAATAATCTCAGCTGTACCTGCTTTCCAGTTGGATCAACCTGAAATGTTCATTGTTTGCTTTCGGCTTCTTCACTTGCTCACCGCCATGTACGCTTCAGCGTTGTTATACGAATTCAAATTTCGCTGGTTTGTTCACAGCTGTTCACCTCCTGTGCATGCTCAATCATGACGCGTTTCTCCCCTCCCACATAGGGCTGAGTGTCGGGGCCTCATCAGATGTATTGATTGAGGGGTGTGTATAAGCTTTTATACTCTCATTGGCTCAAAAATCCACCCCTTTAACAGCATTCGCTTACTTGACAGCTGATTTTCAACAACTCTTATTCACTACGGTTTGAAATTGCACAGTGTCGGAACTGATCATTACTATATATACTATTTTTAATTACCACATCATGGCTTTCATATGCATAGAATTATCTTGCAGCTTCACATTAGAGAATCGGTCATATGCATAGAATTATCTTGCAGCTTCACATTAGAGAATCGGTCATATGTATTTTTATTTTTTCACTAACATATATTTTTTCATCATACAACATTTTTTCACCTTTTTTTACTTCACCATTTTTTACTTCACCACATCAGTTTTGCTATTTCCACCATTTTAGACTTTTTGTGACTCTCACAATTTGGACACTTAATTTTGGACATCATTATCTGTTGGACATTATTTGGACACTTATTGGATCTGGATTTTATGTACCGTTGGCCTGGGATACCCTATCTACATTGTACTACTGCTTATATTCATTGTTTTTATATTATTGTTTTTATGTCATCATTTCTCATTGCATATATTTATTGCCTGGAACAGAAGATCCCATATGGTTTTTATTCTGTGGGCAGTGAGATACAAGCAATGCTCACAGGTTCCATGATTTTGCTTTAAAATGACAAATAAACTGTTTCTCCCTTCAGTTTCATACACATGAAAACACTGTAATAAAATTGCTTTGTGCAGGTACACAGCAGTGATGCATCTCCTATATCTCATTATCATCAGTTATTCACCCATTCAGTGTTTCTATTCCCATGCACCTCACATTAGTAACTCAAACTCTAATTACAAATAGTCTGCGATAACTCACCTATTTAAATCAGTATACACTCACCTTTCACACCAACATCAACCACCTCCTACCAACACCTGCTTGGTGCATATATCACAAATCAATGTCTATACATATGCAGAACAAAGCATTAATCAGATAATTTAAACAATTGTGATCAGTTAGAAGTTTTGCAATAATACAGATATGCACATTCTGCAATGGAAACTATTGTAACTATAGGTGTGAGCAGCAGATTTATTTAGGGTTTGCACCCAGAGATATTGTTTTTTTAGGTGAAAAAATATGTGAAAAGAAATGACGTTCATTTTAATCCATTGTAATGAAAATAAAACCAAAGAAAATAACGTGTAAAGGGGAGAACTTTACTTAAAGGCACATACTCAACAAATATGACACAAAATACCAACATTTCCTTGTAGTGATAAACAGACACACAAAGTATAAATTGTAAACCAGAGAACTTAAAGGGACATGAAACCCATTTTTTTTTTCTTTCATGATTCAGAGAAAGCATACAATTTTAAACAACTTTCCAATTAATTTCTATCATCTAATTTGTTTCGTTATCTTGGTATCCTTTGTTGAAAATCATATCTAGATAGGCTCAGGAGCTGCTGATTGGTGGCTGCACATGCATGCCTCATGTTATTGGCTCACCCATGTGCATTGCTGTTTCTTCAAAAAAAGATACTAAGAAAAGGAAACAAAATAGATAATAGAAGTAAATTGGAAAGTTGTTTAAAATCGTATTCTCTATCTAAATCATGAAATAAAAAAATTGGGTTTCACGTCCCTTTAAAGCCTCTACATGCAGGATTTCTGCTGCAGTGCTGGGAGTCAGTAACTACCAGGGGCATTAACATATTGCCTCCTTGTGCTACTGAAGCTGTTGACATCATGCTGAAAACTGTGCAGGACATGGTGACTACTACCACCATGCAGTGCTCAAATTAAAGTATGATGGCAGCTACAGCAATGAGTAAATTAAATCCTAATCTAGTGGGCGGGGCCTGCCCCGGGCTCCTGATGCCAATGACCCCTGTCTGCACTTTCCCTCTTGCTTCCAGTAGATTGAATAGTGAGGGGCTTGCAAGTATTAATAGTTCCAAGTGGCCCTAGGTGACAGCAGTGCACTGGTACAAATCACACGGTTGTGTCATTCAGCTAAGTCTTGGGTCGGCTGCATTAGGGTCTGCCTGGGCGCACACTTATGGCTGTAACCTTTCAGTTTTCTGCTTACCTGAGTTATCTTCATCTTTTCGGATTTTCAGCTTCACCAGTTCTTCACATTGCTGTAGGATCTGAACGGCATCTTCCATTGAGCAGTTGTCTAAACGGATGTTGTCTATGGCAAGTAACTTATCTCCAAGTTCCAGTGTTCCAGTGCTGCAAAGGTGATGTGTAATACATCGGGCTTGTTTTAGTAACGTGTCACTACAGCTAATACAAAGTCTAAATTTTATTTAGGGTTCCAGCCTTTTCAAATGAGGGTATTTATGGTATTATTAATATTACTTAAATGATTATTGAACAGACAGAAACTTGCAAATGGAAGAGACAGATGAATAATTCAGGGTAGAGAATCAAGGGCTTGGTTTAAAGCCTCTCAGAATATCAATCATAAACATAGAAAATCAGAGAACAACTGGTATATGCATAGGACTATCCTCAGGGTTAATTCAACCTAGACTTACAATAAAATATGGAGGCCTAGATAGACCTTCTGGTTTGCAAATAATGTTAAATAAATAAGATGTTTACTCACCGATGTGCAACACTTCCTTTCTTAATGTCTGAAATGACAAGGGGATCTCCTGATTTTCTACTTGAAGGAGCTGTGCAACATACATAGAAAATGCAGTAAATGATTTGTAATCACATTTTATGTCAATTCTACTATGATTATTTCTAAAAACATTTTTGATTTTTTTTTAATGTATAATTTGGAGTGTAAGAAAACCACACATAGATCTTATATAATGCAGAAATGTGAGGGACCTGCAGTACGTGTGCAGGACATAGGGTTGGGTTGCCACCTTTTTTTAAAGAAAAAAAAATTACTGACTATGCTCATTAACATATTTGCATAAATTATTACTCAGCATAAATCAGAAACTAAAAATGCAATGACTGATTTTAAAGGATTATTTGTTTAGAATTTGTTTCTTACACGCTCAGAAATAAAGCTTTTCTATGTTATTTATATTGACCTGCACCTTAAAATACTGGCCATGTCAGTAAAATACTGGCTGTGTGGCAACCCTAGCAGGACATGAGCAAGCAACATCGAATGAATCCCCTAGAGGACACAGTATATGGGGGTTAAACGCGTGTTGGCAGTTGTTTTGACAAAGCTCTTACTCTATCCTGTGAAGAGAGAACAGTATTTTGAGCAAGACTTTCCGATTACTTCAAATCAAAGGTGGTATGCTGCAATAATGTAAGTGCTACAATGCTTAAAATTTAAATATCTGTGTACAGTTAATGTCCATTAGGAGGTGCATCATCCTACACAGTGGTTTTCATAAGCAAAGGACCTCCATCCATTTATTGTTCTAAAATAGGAAAACCCTGCAAATTGTGTTTCCTAAACACTCAAAGCGTTGATTTACACCAAACTTATACCTAAATTATAAATCACGTATTTGACTATACATACAGCAGAACTGAGTTAATTGTAGACTATCCTTCATACTTAAAGGGATATAACAGTGCTTTTTTATTATAACAGTTAAACAGATTAAGCAGTGGCTTATACTTAATAGGAGCAACACTGAGAATTTCTAAGAGCTCGTTTTGCAAGAAAACAAGTACGTTTTTTGCAGTTTTTTAACACAAGCTATTTCTATTCATGTTTGCTTTGATATATATATATATATATATATATATATATATACTTATTTTTTTAACTAAAGGAGGAGCACTTTTTTTATAGTGCTTTAAGTCTCAGCAATCTATATCTATTTTCAGTACCTGACCTTCTCTTTATTCATTAATTTCCCTGTTCTTTTAACAGTTGCATAGTTTTCCCGGAGCCTTTTCTGCATGTTAACATTTCCTTTCAATTCTCCTAATGACATTACTGGCCTATTTATCTCTCCCCTGGTTCATTTATTAAGCAAGTCATTTAAGTCTCACAGGAGTTATCTGATTTATTTTAAATGGTCTAAAATGTAGGTTTAACATTCACATTTTGCAACTAAGCATAAAGTGGCATAAACCAGCAGTAATTGTCTTCTACAGACTGGGATGTATTAACATATTAGCTGAAAGCTGTGGCATTTAAGGGGTTCCTACTTGACATGAAGTACTTACAGCTTATGGTGATGCCCAGTTCCACATTGTGTTTCTTTGGTAGTTTAACATGAAATGTCCCACTGCTCGGTATCACAGACTCTGTAAGAGATCATGAGCAGTTTATAAACAGATTACAGAAGCAAATACTCTTTATATACAGGCACAACCAGAGACAGCAGCATGATAAGTTGTCTGCTAACCTGCAACATCAAATTCAATTTCCAGCGTCACTTTGCCGGCAATAGCCGAATCTCTTAACAGCTGATTGGCCTCTTCGAAAGTGCTGTCCTCTGTCTGTACGCCATTAATTGCTATCACTCTGTCTCCTACTTGAAGAACGCCACATCTAGATACAGATAGTTAAAATTAACAGTTAAAGGGACAGTCTACTCCAGAATTATTATTGTTTAAAAAGATAGATAATCCCTTATTACCCATTCCCTAGTTTTGCATAACCAACACGATTATATTAATAAACCTTTTACCTCTCTGATTACCTTGTATCTAAGCCTCTGCAGACTGCCCCCTTATTTCAGTTCTTTTGACAGACTTGCATTTTAGCCAATCAACGCCCTCTCATAAGTAACTCCACGGGCGTGAGCACAATGTTATCTATATGGCACACATCAACTAATGCCCTCTAGCTGTGAAAAACTGTCAAATGCATTGAGATAAATGGTGGCCTTCAAGGGCTTAAAATTAGCATATGAGCCTACCTAGGTTTAGCTTTAATCTAAGAACACCAAGAGAACAAAGCAAATTTGATGATAAAAGTAAATTGGAAAACAGAATTTATGCTTACCTGATAAATTACTTTCTCCAACGGTGTGTCCGGTCCACGGCGTCATCCTTACTTGTGGGATATTCTCTTCCCCAACAGGAAATGGCAAAGAGTCCCAGCAAAGCTGGTCACATGATCCCTCCTAGGCTCCGCCCACCCCAGTCATTCGACCGACGGACAGGAGGAAATATATATAGGAGAAACCATATGATACCGTGGTGACTGTAGTTAGAGAAAATAATTCATCAGACCTGATTAAAAAAACCAGGGCGGGCCGTGGACCGGACACACCGTTGGAGAAAGTAATTTATCAGGTAAGCATAAATTCTGTTTTCTCCAACATTGGTGTGTCCGGTCCACGGCGTCATCCTTACTTGTGGGAACCAATACCAAAGCTTTAGGACACGGATGAAGGGAGGGAGCAAATCAGGTCACCTAAATGGAAGGCACCACGGCTTGCAAAACCTTTCTCCCAAAAATAGCCTCCGAAGAAGCAAAAGTATCAAATTTGTAAAATTTGGCAAAAGTGTGCAGTGAAGACCAAGTCGCTGCCTTACATATCTGGTCAACAGAAGCCTCGTTCTTGAAGGCCCATGTGGAAGCCACAGCACTAGTGGAGTGAGCTGTGATTCTTTCAGGATGCTGCCGTCCGGCAGTCTCATAAGCCAATCGGATAATGCTTTTAAGCCAAAAGGAAAGAGAGGTAGAAGTCGCTTTTTGACCTCTCCTTTTACCAGAATAAACAACAAACAAGGAAGATGTTTGTCTGAAATCTTTAGTAGCCTCTAAATAGAATTTTAGAGCACGGACTACGTCCAAATTGTGTAACAAACGTTCCTTCTTTGAAACTGGATTCGGACACAAAGAAGGTACAACTATCTCCTGGTTAATATTTTTGTTGGAAACAACTTTCGGAAGAAAACCAGGCTTAGTACGCAAAACCACCTTATCTGCATGGAACACCAGATAGGGCGGAGAACACTGCAGAGCAGATAACTCTGAAACTCTTCTAGCAGAAGAAATTGCAACCAAAAACAAAACTTTCCAAGATAATAACTTAATATCTACGGAATGTAAGGGTTCAAACGGAACCCCTTGAAGAACAGAAAGAACTAGATTTAGACTCCAGGGAGGAGTCAAAGGTCTGTAAACAGGCTTGATCCTAACCAGAGCCTGAACAAATGCTTGAACATCTGGCACAGCTGCCAGTCTTTTGTGAAGTAAAACAGATAAAGTAGAGATCTGTCCCTTCAGAGAACTTGCAGATAATCCTTTCTCCAAACCTTCTTGTAGAAAGGATAGAATCTTAGGAATTTTTATCTTGCTCCATGGGAATCCTTTAGATTCACACCAACAGATATATTTTTTCCATATTTTATGGTAAATTTTTCTAGTTACAGGCTTTCTAGCCTGAATCAGAGTATCTATTACAGAATCTGAAAACCCACGCTTTGATAAAATCAAGCGTTCAATCTCCAAGCCGTCAGTTGGAGGGAAACCAGATTCGGATGTTCGAATGGACCCTGAACAAGAAGGTCCTGTCTCAAAGGTAGCTTCCATGGTGGAGCCGATGACATATTCACCAGGTCTGCATACCAAGTCCTGCGTGGCCACGCAGGAGCTATCAAGATCACCGAGGCCCTCTCCTGATTGATCCTGGCTACCAGCCTGGGGATGAGAGGAAACGGTGGGAATACATAAGCTAGGTTGAAGGTCCAAGGTGCTACTAGTGCATCTACTAGGGTCGCCTTGGGATCCCTGGATCTGGACCCGTAGCAAGGAACCTTGAAGTTCTGACGAGACGCCATCAGATCCATGTCTGGAATGCCCCATAATTGAGTTATTTGGGCAAAGATTTCCGGATGGAGTTCCCACTCCCCCGGATGGAATGTCTGACGACTCAGAAAATCCGCTTCCCAATTTTCCACTCCTGGGATGTGGATCGCAGACAAGTGGCAGGAGTGATCCTCTGCCCATTGAATTATCTTGGTCACTTCTTTCATCGCCAGGGAAGTCCTTGTTCCCCCCTGATGATTGATATATGCAACGGTCGTCATGTTGTCTGACTGAAACCTTATGAATTTGGCCTTTGCTAGTTGAGGCCAAGCTCTGAGAGCATTGAATATCGCTCTCAGTTCCAGAATGTTTATCGGGAGAAGAGACTCTTCCCGAGACCATAGACCCTGAGCTTTCAGGGATTCCCAGACCGCGCCCCAGCCCACTAGGCTGGCGTCGGTCGTGACAATGACCCACTCTGGTCTGCGGAAGCTCATTCCCTGTGACAGATTGTCCAGGGTCAGCCACCAACGGAGTGAATCTCTGGTCTTTTGATCTACTTGAATCGTCGGAGACAAGTCTGTATAATCCCCATCCCACTGTCTGAGCATGCACAGTTGTAATGGTCTTAGATGAATTCGTGCAAAAGGAACTATGTCCATTGTTGCAACCATCAATCCTATTACTTCCATGCACTGCGCTATGGAAGGACGAGGAACAGAATGAAGTACTTGACAAGAGCTTAGAAGTTTTGATTTTCTGACCTCTGTCAGAAAAATCCTCATTTCTAAGGAATCTATTATTGTTCCCAAGAAGGGAACTCTTGTTGACGGGGACAGAGAACTTTTTTCTTTGTTCACCTTCCATCCGTGAGATCTGAGAAAGGCTAGGACGATGTCCGTATGAGCCTTTGCTTTTGACAGGGACGACGCTTGAATCAGGATGTCGTCCAAGTAAGGTACTACTGCAATGCCCCTTGGTCTTAGAACCGCTAGAAGGGACCCTAGTACCTTTGTGAAAATCCTTGGAGCAGTGGCTAATCCAAATGGAAGTGCCATAAACTGGTAATGCTTGTCCAGAAAAGCGAACCTTAGGAACTGATGATGTTCCTTGTGGATAGGAATATGTAGGTACGCATCCTTTAAATCCACGGTAGTCATAAATTGATTTTCCTGGATAGTAGGTAGGATCGTTCGAATAGTTTCCATTTTGAACGATGGTACCCTGAGAAATTTGTTTAGGATCTTTAGATCCAAAATTGGTCTGAATGTTCCCTCTTTTTTGGGAACTATGAACAGATTGGAATAAAATCCCATTCCTTGTTCTCTTATTGGAACTGGATGTATCACTCCCATCTTTAACAGGTCTTCTACACAATGTAAGAATGCCTGTCTCTTTATTTGGTTTGAAGATAATTGAGACCTGTGGAACTTTCTCCTTGGGGGTAGTTCCTTGAATTCCAGGAGATAACCTTGAGAAACTATTTCTAGCGCCCAAGGATCCTGAACATCTCTTGCCCAAACCTGAGCAAAGAGAGAAAGTCTGCCCCCCACTAGATCCGGTCCCGGATCGGGGGCTATCCCTTCATGCTGTTTTGGTAGCAGTGGTAGGCTTCTTAGCCTGCTTACCCTTGTTCCAGCCTTGCATTGGTTTCCAGGCTGGTTTGGGTTGTGAAGTATTACCCTCTTGCTTAGAGGATACAGAATTAGAGACTGGTCCGTTTCTGCGAAAGGGACGAAAATTAGGCTTATTATTAGCCTTAAAAGACCTATCCTGTGGGAGGGCGTGGCCCTTTCCCCCAGTGATGTCTGAAATAATCTCTTTCAAATCAGGTCCAAATAATGTTTTACCTTTGAAAGGAATGTTAAGCAATTTTGTCTTGGAAGACACATCCGCTGACCAAGACTTTAGCCAAAGCACTCTGCGCGCCACGACAGCAAACCCTGAATTTTTCGCCGCTAATCTAGCTAATTGCAAAGCGGCATCTAAAACAAAAGAGTTAGCCAATTTAAGTGCTTGAACTCTGTCCATAACCTCCTCATACGAAGATTCTTTACTGAGCGATTTTTTAGTTCCTCGAACCAGAAACACGCTGCCGTAGTGACAGGAACAATGCATGAAATTGGTTGTAGAAGGTAACCTTGCTGTACAAAAATCTTTTTAAGCAAACCCTCTAATTTCTTATCCATAGGATCTTTGAAAGCACAACTATCTTCGATAGGAATAGTAGTGCGTTTGTTTAGAGAAGAAACCACCCCCTCGACCTTGGGGACTGTCTGCCATAAGTCCTTTCTGGGGTCGACTATAGGAAATAATTTCTTAAATATAGGGGGGGGAACAAAAGGTATGCCGGGCCTTTCCCACTCTTTATTTACTATGTCCGCCACCCGCTTGGGTATAGGAAAAGCGTCGGGGGGCACCGGAACCTCTAGGAACTTGTCCATCTTACATAATTTCTCTGGAATGACCAAATTGTCACAATCATCCAGAGTAGATAACACCTCCTTAAGCAGTGCGCGGAGATGTTCTAATTTAAATTTAAATGTCACAACATCAGGTTCAGCTTGATGAGAAATTTTTCCTGAATCTGAAATTTCTCCATCAGACAAAACCTCCATCATGGCCCCTTGAGATTGGTGTGAGGGTATGTCAGAACAGTTATCATCAGCGTCCTCTTGCTCTTCAGTGTTTAAAACAGAGCAATCGCGCTTTCTCTGATAAGTAGGCATTTTGGATAAAAGATTTGCTATGGAGTTATCCATTATAGCCGTTAATTGTTGCATGGTAATAAGTATTGGCGCACTAGATGTACTAGGGGCCTCCTGTGTGGGCATAACTGGTGTAGACACAGTAGGGGATGATGTAGTATCATGTTTACTCCCCTCATTTGAGGAATCATCTTGGGCAATATCATTATCTGTTGCATTACTGTCCTTACTTTGTTTGGACACTATGGCACAATTATCACATAAATTTAAATGGGGAGACACATTGGCTTTCATACATATAGAACATAGCTTATCTGATGGTACAGACATGTTAAACAGGCTTAAATTGAAAGTAAAGTTTGCTGTATTACTATGCAAATATCAGCAATACAGCACAAATCAATGGCACTTTCATTCATGAAAATTTAAATGTTTACCTTTATTCGTAGTTTTATCAGGTTTTAGTCGCAATCTAACAAGCTTACGATTCAACCCGTGATATATTTTTTTTTTATCCTGCTGGTCACGTTTTCAGAACAGCCAATTGACTTGCTGGCCGTTAGGCGGCCGTCATTTGACGTCACCGCTATCTTCTAAGCTCTGCGCATGCGTAAGATTCCTTCCTCTCCCTGGCGCGGCCCCGTTTAGCGCAAGTTTACTAACAAAACCATCAATACGTAGCAAGCGTGTTTATAACAAGCATTAACGCATGCGCATTGTGCACCGTCGTCGAGGATTGCCGCATGCGCACTGGTTAACTTGTCCGGGCACGAGCATTGTAAGCACGCTCTATACAAACAAACAGGAAATGGATCGTGGGCGGAGCTTTAACGGAACGGTAGGGGAGAACCAAATACATTTACTAACGAAATATGTAAGGTTAAAAAAAAAATAAGTTAGCGACAGTTTATTTTAAAAGGTGATAGATTAAATAATCCTTGCAGAAAGTCAAAACTTTACCTTCACTTTAAACTTGTCAACAAAGCACAAAAAACGTTTTAAAATAAAACCGTTACTGTCACTTTAAATTTCAAACTGAAAACACTTTATTACTGAATATGTGAAAAAGTATGAAGGAATTGTTCAAAATTCACCAAAATTTCACCACAGTGTCTTAAAGCATTAAAAGTATTGCACACCAAATTTCAGAGCTTTAACCCTTAAATTAACGGAACCGGAGCCGTTTTTACATTTAACCCCTATACAGTCCCAGAATGAGGCTCTGTCTATAACTAGAAAGGCCCCCATCTGAAAAAGGTGTCCAACACAGTGCCTGCCGTTTTTCTAAACGTTCCCCAAGATTATAATACCAATAATTAGTTAGAATCTGCATAATATGCCTAGTAAAGCAATTGTTTTAGCCCAGAAAAATGTCTACCAGTTTTTAAGCCCTTTTTGAAGCCCTTTATTCTTTTATGTTTAACTAAGAAAATGGCTTACCGGTCCCCATGAGGGGAAATGACAGCCTTCCAGCATTACATGGTCTTGTTAGAAATATGGCTAGTCATACCTTAAGCAGAAAAGACTGCTAACTGTTTCCCCCAACTGAAGTTACTTCATCTCAACAGTCCTGTGTGGAAACAGCAATCGATTTTAGTTACTGTCTGCTAAAAATCATCTTCCTCTTACAAACAGAAATCTTCATCCTTTTCTGTTTCAGAGTAAATAGTACATACCAGCACTATTTTAAAATAACAAACACTTGATAGAAGAATAAAACTACAAAAAACTCTTAACCATCTCCGTGGAGATGTTGCCTGTGCAACGGCAAAGAGAATGACTGGGGTGGGCGGAGCCTAGGAGGGATCATGTGACCAGCTTTGCTGGGACTCTTTGCCATTTCCTGTTGGGGAAGAGAATATCCCACAAGTAAGGATGACGCCGTGGACCGGACACACCAATGTTGGAGAAAGTTGTTTAAAATTGCATGTCCTATCTGAATCATGAAAGTTTAATTTTGACTACACTGTCCCTTTAAGTCATGATTTATTACATACTTTGTTATTTTTCATTTTGTTGTTAGTAGACAGGGAACAGTGAATTAGAGGGTGAAAATCTATCTAATCCACTACTAAACATGTTCATCAACAAACAAAAACTTCTAAGCACCCTCTGCCATCAGATTGTTTATCATTAGACTTTATCTGTAAGTTTCCCTGTTCTTTGCAGATCTAATTTTCATACTTTTGTTGGCAGTTTGTTAAACAATTATTTGATTAAAATAAATAAATAAAACATGTGCAGTGATATTTTTAGTTTAAAGCAGATGCAGGTATAATCAAAAGCATCTACTAGGTACACATAATGCAATGAACTATGCTAAAAGGACAAGAAACTAAAAATGAAATGCCCCATAAAATGGTTAATTTTGCCTAGGAAATTACCTCTAAACACAGTTTCTCCTCTGTCCCCCAGAAAGGACCAGAGTATATACGGCAGAATTTAAAACTCTGACCGAGCTACATGTATATATGTTTGCAAATAAGATATCTTGCTCTGGATCTGAATTTCCCTAATGTTGTGTAAAATGATTTATTACAAATGTGGTTCTCTAGATGGAATATGATGTCTGAAATTTAGACAGAAAACCAATAAACAAATCCATGGTGTGGAAGAAATACACTGTGCAAAGATTGATAAATATCAGAAATAACATGTTTTAGATATGTAAATGGGTGTTTTAATAAAGGTTCTTTAATTTAACACTACATGCTCCAGCAGTGATATTGCTGACAACACCAACAGTCAGTTGTGAAACAGTCAAGTGTGACTTACAATTTATAATTATTGCTTGCTTCAAGAAGTGTGAATTGTAGTAATATCAATAATGTAACTGATGGTAAAATCACACAAAGTGCTTTACATATTTATAAAGAACAGGGATTTCAGGGATTAAAGGGACACTAAACCCATTTTTTTTCTTTAATGATTCAGATAGAGCATGCAATTTTAAGCAAGTTTCTAATTTACTACTATTATAAATTTTTCTTCGTTGTCTTGCTATCTTTATTTAAAAAGCAGGAATGTAAGCTAAAGAGCTGGCCCATTTTTGGTTGAGAACCTGGGTTATGCTTGCTTATTGGGTGCTGAACTTAAAATGGGCGGGCTCCTAAGCTTTAAATTCCTGCTTTTAAAATAAAGATAGCAAGAGAACGAAGAAAAATTGATAGGAGTCATTTAGAAAGTTGCTTCAAATTTCATGCTCTATCTGAATTTTGTAAACTGTGCAAAAAACTGTAACACTTCTGCTCTCTATTATGTGAGTTAAACTGAAGTGAAAAGTGCAGCTGTCTAAAAGCCATTAACATCACAGGTCTGTAAATCTGCCCCGCCCCTATCACATGATACAACAATACACAAGCTACAAGATGGCGGCGCCCAGTATAAAATGCACAGTTTACCAACTGGATTCTAAGTTAAAATAAGAAAGCAGCTTTAAAGAGAGCTGCAGATACAGGTGTATACAAACAATAGTTCTGTGAGTAGTAACCATATTACTGTAGTTGTACACATCAGTTAATTGTCCTTTTAATAGAAATGTAATGCTGCAATGTACACCTATTACACAGTCCACTCATATAAAATGCACACAAATGTATAATTATATAAAATCCAATGAAATGAAGTCTTGTTTAATAATGAATCGCTAGTATTTTCTGTGATTATAACCCACACACAGTGCAGCCTGATTATATTTCCCCAATGGCATAGACAATATTAAAGCTATGAGAGAGACCTTTTAACACAAACCTTTTGTAATTAATATCACCTCTGGCCTCCCAGTGGTACAGACTGCATGAAAAAGCCGCTGGAGCTTGCTAATATCATACCAGATCAAGAGACATGATATTTTATTGTCAAGGCAGAAATGTAATTATGTGCTTCATGCAGAGTCAAAGATCCACCATCATTTATAACCACCCAAAAAGTTTAGAAAGCAAAACTGGGTAATTTGCTGCAAAATATATTTTAGTTTAGAAATAAAGTTAAAGGGATACTAAATACAAATGGTTGGCGTTGGGTTTAAGAACAGCTGGTAGCTACACATGGCCGGAGGGAAGGGCCGGGGACAGCGGGAGGGGCTCCGGAGTGAGGCTTATACAGATGCGACGCTCTCCACTAATACATATGTTGGAATTGGCCTTATTAGCCAGTAAGAGCATTGGATTTCAAGTGGCGCAAACAGAAAGCCGTACGGATACATGAAGCGCTAATGTCTGACCCTGTGGATATACAGACGCTAAGAGAAGTTGCAGTGACTAAAGGGGGGTTCCTAAACCAGGAAATTAGAAGGAAGGTTTGGCCCAAGCTATTTGGTGTTAACGTCTTCTACCTTCCTCCCAAACCAGGTCCCACTCTTTGTCAGAATCATCGCGATTATAATCAGGTTCAAATGGACGTACAACGCTAACTGCAGTGCTTCCCTCCAGAATAAAGAATTTTTAAAGTTTGCCTTGAGGCTCGCTGGATTATTTACGTGTTCTTAAGGGATACAAAACCCAAATTTTTTCTTTCATGATTCAGATAGAGCATGCAATTTTAAGCAACTTTCTAATTTACTCATATTATCAATTTTTCTTTGTTCTCTTGCTATCTTAATTTAAAAAAGCAGGAATAAAATCTTTGGAGCCGGACCATTTTAGGTTGTGCAATCAGCAAGCCGTATCCAGGGTTCTTAACCAAAAATAGGCAGGCTCCAAAGCTTTCATTCCTGCTTTTTCAAATACAGATACCAAGAGAATGAAGAAAAATGTATAATAGGAGTAAATTAGAAAGTTGCTAAAAATTGCATGCTCTATCTGAATCATGAAAGAAAATATTTGGGTTTACTATTCCTTTAAAGACCCCCGGACATTTCCATGGGAGAAAAAAATAAATCACCAACAAACGTGAAAACTGAATATTGGTAATAATCACGTCTAGAAATGTCATACTTTTTGTTTTTATTTTTCCCTTTGTGTTTGTGAAGTGGTTTACTAGCTTATAATACAATATGCTGAGATGAGGTTTAGTCAGTGTACATGAGGGGGCATTGCTGCATACTAACAAACTGGTACACCTTCAGCTTCTATGCAGGGTCAAAATGGGGACACAAATAAGCCCGGCATTTAAAGGGACATTAAACACAGAATAAATGCTAGATATAATTAGGTACTTTACATAAAAATAGACTGAGAATATTTATGTGATGTATTTTGTTTTATTATATTAGCTGTTTAACTATTAAATAAATAAGTGTAAAGTTTTAGTTTCTATAAAGAAATGGGCTCTCTGTGGAAGATGAGCGGAAACAGAAGCGCCACATGGCCTAGTATTGTATATACTTGTAAGATGTACATAAAACGTTTCACTAACATTTAAGTAAGCACCGCTCTTGGTGCAAGTAGCGCAGACTGGAATCAAACAGTCATCCAGCAGACTGGCCTCCGGCAAAGCTCCAACAACAATGGGATGGATCAGGATACTGTGTCCCAAAATGTTCTTATACCATTCAAAAATGGTGTAGATGGTAAATGATTAAATGACAGCAAGTGGTAAGTTAAAAACGTACTTTAACAAAAAAAAAATAAAACCAGAAACGCGTTTCTGAGTCAACCAATGTCTGTTTTTACTTAATTTACAATTGTTCCTAACTCGCCTCAGCAGCAGTTATAAAATAAGAACGGGCTTATAAATCTAGTAAAACTAAGTTACAATATGGCAACACCCACTACTTTATAGAAACTCAACAGAAGTGGATAACCTACAATTTGTAACAGTTAAATTACAAGAAAAGGGGAAAATATTACTACACTATTTTAAGAATTCTGTGAATCTTCTGATATATGGGAAATAAAGTTACTTATGGAATACCTACCCCGATGTGCCTAGCAAGAGTCATACAAAATTCAATATAACATAAAAGCTTTATAGAACATAAAAAATATATACACAGGAATGTCTCCCTCAATTCCTATATGTTGTCACTTTTTAAAAAAAAAAAACACCTGAAATACAGTAACAATCTGTTATTTTATTGATCAAAAGGAAAATATCAACTTGCAGTCATTACACAATGTGTAACATATCCAAATCGCCTTAAAGGACCAATATAGTTATAAAACACACTCTAATTTATTATATATATAAATATGTGCGTGTGTGAGAGAGCAGGGGGAGTTTGTTGTGCATGATACAACCCTTAGCATTAAAGGGACAGTATACACCAAGTTTCATATAACTGCATGTAATAGACACTACTATAAAGAATAAGATGCACAGATACTGATCTAAAAATCCAGTATAAAACTGTTTAAAAACTTACTTAGAAGCTCCCAGTTTAGCTCTGTTGAAAAGGTTAGCTGGAACACCCACTGAAAGTGGTTCTATAGCAAAAAAAAGCAGACACTCCCCCTTCCTCTGCATATGAAAAGAGTAGATTCTTTACATAAACAGGAGCAAGCTGGAGTAGGTATACATCATAATTCTCCTAAAACTTTAGGGCTTGGTTAGGAGTCTGAAAATCAGCATAATGTTATTTAAAAATAAGCAAAACTCTACATAAAAAAAACAACCTGCATAGGCTTTATAAATGGATAATCTACAAAACATTTATGCAAAGAAAAATCTAGAGTACAATGTCCGTTTAAGCAAGTGATGATTATTAGCACTAGCAGTCAAAATGCAGACCTAGAAGAGGTTCCTGTATGAACACAGGCACTAGCATTGCTAATTTGTATTTATTTTTTTAACATCAAGGGCACAAGCTATTGACCAAACCTGGTTAGTCATAAAGAATACTCATTAATAAGCAGAAAATTAGTGACAAATTCACATAAACAACCAGTAGAACCAGTACTGTTTGCTATGCAATTCTTCCTTCAGTCGTTAAAGGGACCTGAATCCCACATGTTTTTGATTCAGATAGAGCATATCATTTTAAACAACTTTCCAATTTATTTATATTGTCAAATGTGCTTCATTCTCTTGGCATCTTTTGTTGAAGGAGCAGAAATGCACTACTAGGAGATTTCTGTGTTTAACCACTTAAGGACCAATGACGGAATTATTCTGTCATGGAGCAAACTGAAGCAGTGTCCTTAAGGGGTTAAGAGATACCTATGTAGGCATCTGGAGCACTAAATGGCAGGAAATAGTGCTGCCATCTAATGCTCTTGCAAATTGATAACATTCTTGCAAAACCGCTGCCATATAGTGCTCCAGAAATGGTCTGGCTCCTAAGCCTACATCCCTGCTTTTCAAAAATAGATAGCAAGGGAGAAAAATTGATAATAAAAGTAAATTAGAAAGTTGTTTGTAGCGTGCTCTATCTGAATCATGAGAGTTTAATTTGACTTTACTGTCCCTTTTATCCCCTCCTATCTGTAGAGAAGCCCACACTGGCTGTAGGTGGCAGAACCCAGATCGCAGAAACAACAAGAAAGTGAGAAGCAGGGCAGGGCCAGTTCTGTGCACAAATAATTATAGCACTGCTGGTGTAAAATGAGGAATGAAACGAACGCTGCCTAAAAGCTGTCAATCATTTGTCACTATTAGTTATGGGCCTATGAGTTTATACATTGTGGATAAGGTTTCTATATATGTTCATAGGGCATTGTAATGGTTTCATTAAAGGCATCATTTATGTTAGCATTGCCTAGTATTTTTCAGGAGAAATTGTGATCAGATTACACTGTTTTAATGGTTGAGGTGAATGTGTATATATCTTTAAAAAACAAAACAAAACACTATGATATTACTTTGGCCAACAGAAATGGACTCAAGACGATATAAATGTCGCACTAGAGAAACCAAACACAGCTTGCAAAAGCCTAAGGGGTAAAACGCATTGCTGTATTATGGAATTATCCTGTGAAGCTTTACTACTAATGGCCTTTAATATGTTAACAATTTACACCTTGGAGTAACCTGCTTATGATCAGGAAGTATAGGGACAGTTGAAGGATTCACAGTAAATATGTTCAATCTTATTGTGTGATTGGCCAAAATCCTGCCCTTGTAGTCCCGGAACACAGAAATGAGAAGCCAAGTGCAGCTGCGTATTGCTCGCCATATTCAGCAAGGTCTGGCGGACCTGATCCGCACTGTCGGATCAGGTCCGCCAGACTTTCTTAAATAGGGGCCTTAGGCTTTATTTTAAATTTTTTGGGGGTTTGTTTTTTTTAGATTAAGGATTTAATGGGCCTTTGAAAAAGAGCTGAATGCCCTTTTAAGGACAATGCCCATACAAATGCCCCTTTAGGGGCAATGGGTAGTTTAGGATTTTTTAGTGCTAGGTTTTTTTATTTTGGTGGGTTGGGGGGTTTACTGTTAGAGGGGGAGCTTAGTATTTTTTAAGGTAACAGAGCTGTTTAATTTATGGCAGTGCCCTAAAAAATGCCCTTTTAAGGGTTATTGGTAGTTTAGCATTAGATTAGGGGGTGTTTTTATTTTCAAAGGATTATGTTTATTTTTTTTATTTTTGATAATTTGGTTTATTATTCTATGTAATGTTAGAATTTTTTAGTTTTTTTGTAATCTTAGATTAATTTAATCTTAGTTTTTTTATTTTTACGTAATGTTAGCTTTTGTATTTTAATTGTTTGTAACAGTATTTTTTAATTTAGGTAATTGGGGTTAATTTAGGGGGTGTTAGGTTAGGGGGCTTAGTAATCGAATTAGTTATTTGAATTGTGGGGGTTTGGCGGTTTAGGGTTTAATAGTTTTAATAGGATTATTGCGTTGTGTGGGTTTTGCGGTTTAGGGGTTAATAGTTTTATTAGGAATATTGCGTTGTGTGGGTTTGGCGGATTAGGGGTTAATATATTTATACGGTTTGTTGAGATGTGGGTTAATGGCGGATTAGGGGTTAATAGTTTTAATAGGGACTTTGCAATGTGGGTGAATGGCGGATTAGGGGTTAATACATTTATTAGGTAGTTTGTGATGTTGGGGTTGGCAGATTTAGGGGTTAATACTTTTATTAGGTAGATTGCGATGTGTGTGAACGGCGGATTAGGGGTTAATAGTTTAATTAGGCATATTGCATTGTGGGGGGTTGTCGGTTTAGGTGTTAATACATTTATTATTAGTTCCGATATGGGGGTGATGGCGGATATAGGGGTTTTAAGTGTCAGGTTTTTTTTTTTTTTGAGGCGGGTTAGACTTACGTGAGATTTTACTTTTTTTTTTTATTTTCTTAGGCGCCGGCAGTTTCTAAAGTGCCGTAAGTCACTGGCGACTCCAGAAATTTGTATTTACGCTCATTTCTGGACATCACTAGTTTATCCGACTTACGGCACTTAATGAACTGCCAGCACCGTATATGTGATACCCCAATGTGCGAGGTGATATTACGGGCAGCGTTGGTTTCAGCAGTTGCGCTGAAGCTTGCGCCGCATATGTAATCTTATCTCACCCAAGTAGTGGAAAGTACCTGGATATTTTCCTTTTAATTGATAAAATAGCTACCTGATTTTTATTAATTAAGAACAGTTTTATTGTTTTTTAAGGCCCGTGTGTGTATATAATTTTCATGTTCTGTAAGACTTTTATGTTATATTCAATTTTGTGTAATTTCTATGAATTTAAATTTGAGGAAAAGGGATATATACGTGTTTTAAATTAAATTCTAGGACATTTATTTAGAATAATTTCTTCCTACAAAGTACCTAAAAATCTAAATAATAATTTTTGGCAGTAACGTTAACTGTTTGAGGGCAGTATGTTTTAGATTTTAGTTATAGAAGGTCCCAAGCACAGTTTCAGTGATTTGTCATAAAGTAGATCTGGACTTACCGTTCAGCTGGGCTGTCAACATCAATATAGGAAATCAGAGGAGGAGAAGATAACGTCTCGGTGGCAAAGACGCTACCCTGGAGCTGGATCCCAAATCCCACTACTGGGTCAGAGGTCAGCACTACCTCTGTACTCTCCGTGTGCACAACTTGCCCGGCCAAACCAACAGTGCTAGATGCCAAGGACACTGCAAGCACAAACATCAAAAACGTTACACAGGACTGGAAAATATAGTAATAATTCTGCACTTTTGTTTTTTCTTTATATGTTAACTTGTATGATCAGGTATTAAAGGGATATTCAAGTAGAAAAACAATTATCTAATGTACTAGAGCATTTTATTATTGCACTATTGATTGAACATAAACGCATTTTAACCCTTACAAATGGATTAAACACATAGCCAAAGTCAGCCCCAAGAGGAAGACATCAGGTGAGCCAATGACTAGAGGCAAATGCGTGTAACCACCAATCACCAGCTAGCTCTCAGTAGTGAATTGCTGCCCCTAAACTTATCTAGTTGAGCCTTTAAACAAACAATATCAGCTTGCTGCTAATTGGTGGCTGCACATATAAGCCTCTTGTTATTGATAACATATATAAATAAATATAAAAGTCTCTTAAAATTGTAAGTTCTGTCTGAATAATGAAGGTTTAAATGATGTCCCTTTAGGCTGCATTCTACTACTAAAGCAACCAAGCAGCATTTTCTTTTAAGTCTTTTTGTAAGATGCCTTAGTATGTGGCTTCTTCATTTGCTATTTTGTTATTCATTTACAGAAAACTTCCTGTTTGCAATCATTTGTGTTATTAAATATAACAGAAAAGCATTACTTAGTTCCTCAATTTTACTTTTATTTTGGCCTCTGAAACGGTCACATGTTGCTGAAGCTCAGATACAAATATTATCAATTAATACATCTAATGAATTTATTACAGACCACTGAACTGTCCAAAATTTAGAGGTACAATCCCTGATTCTGAGCTCTGTCCCTCTGAGACAGTCATACATCTCTAGCAGCAGAATTTCCCTTAGCCCCCAGACTCTGACCACCCAGACACGCCCACTGACCACCCAAAACCCTGCCCACTAACCACCCATGATCCCACCCCTCTCAACACAGCTCCACATACAAAAAGGTGACGGGCCCCTCATCAACCTCCTGAGTCCCCCAGCCCCAGATGTTGAGAGATATGTTACAGTATTGTATAAGAACAGTAAAGTTACTTATTTCATATTTAAAGATCCCTGCGTTATCCTCCCAATAACTGCATTTTAGTAGCCCAGGAAACAGAATCACAACACATCTGCAGGTGTTGCTCACATCACTGACCAATCATGCACACCCTAGGTCTCTTTTACTCTGTAGTTATTAAATAAGTGTCAAGTATCATGGGTGTTTGCGCAAAACGGTATAGCGCTCATCATTCAAGTTGAACGTAAAGTGCGCGCAATCACGATTTACGCTATAATTATTACCGCTTCCTCAGAACTCTGATGAACTGTTTTGCAAAACAAAAAAGTTGCACAAAACACATCAAAAATGCATTGCAAAGTACAGTTACACTCATAACAACACTATCTAATAAAAAATATGAGATATAAGATCTCAGGTGTTAGAAAAAAAAGGCAGGCAAAGGGCTTTAACATTGAAATACATGCATATACATCATGTATATGCATGTATTTCAATGTTAAAGCCCTTTGCCTGCCTTTTTTTTTACATGTATAATACATGTCTAAAGATGTGTATTATATAATATATATATATATATATATATATATATATATATGTGTGTAAATATGTATTTACAGATATGTGTGTGTATATATATATATATATATATATATATATATATATATATATACACACACACAAATACATATATAAACATATATATAATTGCATTGGCGCCCTTTGCACTTAAGTAGATGAATAAATAAAAAAGCATATTTATGCCATATTCATATTTAATAGTGTTATACTGTCTATTTACTGTAAATATTTCACATTCCAATGTTCTGCACATAGCAGAATAGATTCAATGTATTTCTAAATAGGTATTCCTACTGTGTGTGTGTATATATATATATATATATATATATATATTGTACCAAAATACCAGATATATGTAGAAATATGTATTTACAGTATGAATAAATAGAACATATTCTGCTATGTGCAGAACATTGGAATGTGAAATATTCACATTTTCATGTCGGGTTAACACACTTGAGAATATGCGATCGAGTTTGTGCACGAGTAGGTTTTTGTACCCACTTTGTTTGCTCCATTGAACACTATATATTAATGCCCGCAAAAAAATAAACATTTGGTGCGCATTGGGTTAGCATGCAAGCGAAATGTTCTTATTTACAACTTGATATACGAAAAACTTACTTCTAGCCGAGTTAGCACGCAAGTTGGAGTATTAAATACCGCTTCACTTCAAAATGTAAAATCATGCAAAAATAAAAAACAACTTTAAAATGCACTTTCATAATTTATTTTGCGTGCTTTCTCCTGCAGTTTTTCTATGCCCCCTAAAGAGGCTGGAGTGCGCTTTGTGAAATGGAGAGCTCCAACAATCCCACATGCTGTGCAATGATTGGCTGATATGTGTGCAGGAGCACGTTTCTATCTGTCTCTAATTGCAAGAGACATTCTATTTAACCCTTTAGTGTGAAAATGACAACCAATGTACAGGACACTTTGGCTGTCATAAAGGGGTTAATAGAAATGTATGTTGCAACATTTGGAATATGCAGGTAACCATTGCCAGTACAGTGTAGCTGATGTCAGACAGGGAATATTTCTCCTCCAGAGAACTGAATCTTATTCCACTGGGACTGAAAGTTTGAATAAAATTGCTTGAAATACCAATGCTGCCCCACCCTACCTGTCCTCACTCATCAACAAATATACTTTAGTCCGCCCCCCTAAAACAGAAGGATTTACCTGGCAGCCACTTACTGTGATGTTTCTCAGGATTGGTTGAACTTACTGCCTAATATTTTTGTGCTGTAACACAACACTGATACGATTTCTGTAGAGAACATTTTTGATTTACAGTAAAATACTTGAGATGAAGAGTCAATTAAAGAAGTAATTACTCATAAATGAGAACGGCTTTGCATTACACTGTGATGGTAATTTCTTCACTTTAGTTAAATAAAATATTTCATTGCTAATGCAGTTCCATTAGTGGTAATAGCAACAGAAATAAGAGGTAAATATGTTTTCCATTAGGATGGGTTTTATTTTTTTCCTATAAAGCTTCTAAATAATGAATCACTTATATTAAGGGATTTTTCTATTTTTTTAAATATAGACATTTACTACTAGATAGGGGCTTTGCAAGGCTTGACGCATCATAGCTAAGCAAGAGCTTCGCGCATCATAGATATGCAAGCACTTGACCCATCATAGCTAAGCAAGAGCTTGGCGCATCATACATATGCAAGCACTTGACCCATCATAGCTAAGCAAGAGCTTGGCGCATCATACATATGCAAGCACTTGAACCATCATAGCTAAGCAAGAGCTTGGCGCATCATACATATGCAAGCACTTGACCCATCATAGCTAAGCAAGAGCTTGGCGCATCATAGATATGCAAGCACTTGATCCATCATAGCTAAGCAAGAGCTTGGCACATCATAGATATGCAAGCACTTGACCCATCATAGCTAAGCAAGAGCTTGGCGCATCATAGATATGCAAGCACTTGACCCATCATAGCTAAGCAAGAGCTTGGCACATCATAGATATGCAAGCACTTGATCCATCATAGCTAAGCAAGAGCTTGGCACATGATAGATATGCAAGAACTTGGCGCAATTGGCACATTATAGCTAAGCAAGAGCTTGGTGCACCATAGCTAAGCAAGAGCTTGGCACATCATAGCTAAGCAAGAGCTTGGTGCATCATAGCTAAGCAAGAGCTTGGCATATCATAGCTAAGCAAGAGCTTGGCGCATCATAGATATGCAAGAACTTGGCGCAATTGGCACATTATAGCTAAGCAAGAGCTTGGCACATCATAGCTAAGCAAGAGCTTGGTGCATCATAGATATGCAAGCGCTTGGCACATCATAGCTAAGCAAGAGCTTGGCGCATCATAGCTAAGCAAGAGCTTGGTGTATCATAGCTAAGCAAGACCTTGGCGCATCATAGATATGCAAGAACTTGGCGCAATTGGCACATTATAGCTAAGCAAGAGCTTGGCACATCATAGCTAAGCAAGAGCTTGGTGCATCATAGATATGCAAGTGCTTGGCACATCATAGCTAAGCAAGAGCTTGGCGCATCATAGCTAAGCAAGAGCTTGGCGTATCATAGCTAAGCAAGAGCTTGGCGCATCATAGATATGCAAGAACTTGGCGCAATTGGCACATTATAGCTAAGCAAGAGCTTGGTGCACCATAGCTAAGCAAGAGCTTGGCGCATCATAGATATGCAAGCGCTTGGAACATCATAGATATGCAAGAACTTGGCGCAATTGGCACATTATAGCTAAGCAAGAGCTTGGTGCACCATAGCTCAGCAAGAGCTTGGTGCACCATAGCTATGCAAGAGCTTGGCGTATCATAGCTAGCTAAAGATCACTAGAAGGACAGAGCAAGAGGGAATAATATAATAAAGGGTAAAAAGGAATTTTTAATGCAAAAATTACCAGATTTAATCATACCTCCAAACGTTTCCCAGAGGGTGTCTGTGACACTATGGGCTAGATTATGAGATTAGCCATGGTGCACCAAACCAGTTTGCGCGTTAACTTTGCTAAATCGAGGCTTTTTGCACATGTTGGTGGTATAACAAGTTGAAAGTAAAAAGTTGGCGCCAGAGCAAAAACCCATATGCTTCAATGGAGAGCAAAAACTACACAAAACAACACACACATACTCGCGCACTAACTCAAACGTTTTTCTTCAAGAGTGCTAAACCTGATATGAAATATGAATATTTAAAATTCCAATATGAAGTATATATGATTTTTGTGGTAAAATGTATATATATATATATATATATATATATATATATATATATATATATATATATATATATATGTATATATATATATATATATATATATATACACCAATGCACATATCTATTTATGTGCATAAATTCATAAATGGGCCTAGTTCAATACCTTGGGTTGATTAATATATATATATATATATATATATATATTGTTTTGATAGGTTAATAAAAAACTGAATTTATGCTTACCTGATAAAATTGTGATGTATCGAGTCCACGGATTCATCCATACTTGTGGGATATTCTCCTTCCCAACAGGAAGTGGCAGAGAGAGCACCCACAGCAGAGCTGTCTATATAGCTCCTCCCTTAGCTCCACCCCCCAGTCATTCGACCGAAGGCTAGGAAGAAAAAGGAGAAACTATAGGGTGCAGTGGTGACTGAAGTTTTTTAAAGAAAAATATACTACCTGTCTTAAATAGACAGGGCGGGCCATGGACTCGATACATCACAAGAGAAAGAAATTTATCAGGTAAGAATAAATTCTGTTTTCTCTTGTAAGATGTATCGAGTCCACAGATTCATCCATACTTGTGGGATACCAATACCAAAGCTTTAGGACACGGATGAAGGGAGGGACAAGACAGGTACCTTAAACGGAAGGCACCACTGCTTGTAGAACCTTTCTCCCAAAAATAGCCTCCGAAAAAGCAAAAGTATCGAATTCGTAAAATTCTGAAAAAGTATGAAGCGAAGACCAAGTCGCCGCCTTACAAATCTGTTCAACAGAAGCCTCATTTTTAAAAGCCCATGTGGAAGCCACTGCTCTAGTAGAATGAGCAGTAATTCTTTCAGGAGGCTGCTGGCCAGCAGTCTCATAAGAATAAACAACAAACAATTAAGATGTTTGACGGAAATCTTTAGTTGCTTGTAAGTAGAACTTTAAAGCACGAACCACATTGAGATTGTGCAACAGACGTTCCTTCTTTGATGAAGGAATAGGACACAGTGAAGGAACAACAATCTCCTGATTGATATTCCTGTTAGAAACAACCTTAGGAAGAAACCCAGGATTGGTACGCAAAACCACCTTATCTGCATGGAAAACAAGATAAGGTGAATCACACTGTAAAGCAGATAACTCAGAAACTCTTCGAGCCGAAGAGATAGCTACTAAAAACAAAACTTTCCAAGATAGAAGCTTAATATCTATGGAATGCATAGGTTCAAACGGAACCCCTTGAAGAACTTTAAGAACTAAGTTTAGGCTCCATGGCGGAGCAACAGGTTTAAATACAGGCTTGATCCTAACCAAGGCCTGACTAAAGGCTTGAACGTCTGGGATATCTGCCAGACGTTTGTGTAAAAGAATAGACAAAGCCGATATTTGTCCTTTTAAGGAACTATCTGATAATCCCTTCTCCAATCCTTCTTGGAGAAAGGACAATATTCTAGGAATCCTAATCTTAGTCCATGAGTAACCCTTGGATTCACACCAATAAAAATCTTTACG
This sequence comes from Bombina bombina, assembly GCF_027579735.1. NCBI lineage: Eukaryota > Metazoa > Chordata > Amphibia > Anura > Bombinatoridae > Bombina > Bombina bombina. The sequence continues at coordinate 275,748,030 of NC_069504.1, forward strand.
CCAAATCTTATGATAGATCTTCCTGGTGACAGGCTTTCTAGCTTGAATCAGGGTATCAATGACCGACTCAGAGAAACCACGCTTTGATAGAATCAGGCGTTCAATCTCCAAGCAGTGAGACGCAGAGAAATTAGATTTGGATGCGTGAATGGACCTTTGATTCGAAGGTCCTGCCTCATTGGCAGAGTCCACGGTGGAACCGATGACATGTCCACTAGGTCTGCATACCAAGTCCTGCGTGGCCACGCAGGTGCTATTAGAATCACAGAAGCTCTCTCCTGCTTGATTCTGGCAACCAAACGTGGGAGGAGAGGAAACAGTGGCAATACATAGGCCAGATTGAAGGACCAGGGCACTGCTAGAGAATCTATCAGTACCACCTGGGGATCCCGGGACCTGGACCCATAACGAGGAAGTTTGGCATTCTGACGGGACGCCATCAGATCCAATTCTGGTGTGCCCCATAGCTGAGTCAGCTGGGCAAATACCTCCGGATGGAGCTCCCACTCCCCCGGATGAAAAGTCTGACGACTTAGGAAATCCGCCTCCCAGTTCTCTACTCCTGGGATATGGATTGCTGAGAGATGGCAAGAGTGATCCTCCGCCCATCGGATTATTTTCGTTACCTCCATCATCGCTAGAGAACTCTGTGTTCCTCCTTGATGATTGATATAAGCTACAGTCGTGATGTTGTCCGACTGAAATTTGATGAATTTGGCCGCAGCAAGCTGGGGCCACGCCTGAAGCACATTGAATATCGCTTTCAGTTCTAGAATGTTTATCGGAAGGAGAGTTTCCTCCTGAGACCATAAGCCCTGTGCTTTCAGGGAGTTCCAGACTGCACCCCAGTCTAGCAGGCTGGCATCTGTCGTTACAATGAGCCACTCTGGCCTGCGGAAACACATTCCCTGAGACAGGTGGTCCTGAGACAACCACCAGAGAAGAGAATCTCTGGTCTCCAGGTCCAGATGCAGTTGAGGAGATAAATCTGCATAATCCCCATTCCACTGTTTGAGCATGCATAGTTGCAGTGGTCTGAGGTGTAGGCGGGCAAAAGGGACTATGTCCATTGCCGCTACCATGAGTCCGATTACCTCCATGCAATGAGCCACTGATGGCCGAGGAATGGAATGAAGAGCTCGGCAAGTGGTTAAGAGTTTTGATTTTCTGACCTCCGTCAGAAATATTTTCATTTCTACCGAGTCTATCAGAGTCCCTAGGAAGGAAACTCTTGTGAGAGGGAAGAGAGAACTCTTTTTTATTTTTATTTTCCACCCGTGAGATCTCAGAAAAGCCAACACGATGTCCATGTGAGACTTGGCTAGTTGGAAAGTCGATGCCTGAATTAAGATGTCGTCTAGATAAGGCGCCACTGCTATGCCCCACGGCCTTAGAACCGCCAAAAGGGACCCTAGCACCTTTGTGAAAATTCTGGGAGCCATTGCCAACCCGAAGGGAAGGGCCACAAACTGGTAATGCCTGTACAGAAAGGCGAATCTGAGGAATTGATGATGATCTCTGTGAATAGGGATGTGTAGATACGCATCCTTTAAGTCCACAGTGGTCATATATTGACCCTCCTGGATCAGAGGTAGAATAGTCCGAATGGTCTCCATCTTGAATGATGGAACTTTGAGGAACTTGTTTAGAATTTTGAGATCCAAGATTGGTCTGAAAGTTCCCTATTTCTTGGGAACCACAAACAGGTTTGAGTAAAACCCTAGCCCTTGTTCCGCTTTTGGAACTGGGTGGATCACTCCCATGGTATGTAGGTCTTCTACACAGCGTAAGAACGCCTCTCTCTTGTCTGGTTTGCAGACAATTGGGAAGTGTGAAACCTCCCCCTTGGGGGAGAGTCTTTGACGTCCAGAAGATATCCCTGGGACACAATTTCTAAAGCCCAGGAATCGTGGACATCTCTTGCCCAAGCCTGAGCGAAGAGAGAGAATCTGCCCCCTACTAGATCCGGTCCCGGATCGGGGGCTACCCCTTCATGCTGTCTTAGAGGCAGCTGCAGGCTTCTTGGCCTGTTTGCCCTTGTTACAAGCCTGGTTAGGTCTCCAGACTGACTTGGATTGGGCAAAATTCCCCTCTTGCTTTGCAGCAGGGGAAGCTGAAGCGGGACAATCCTCTTAGGGACTGGAAAAACATCAGTGTAAACAGGAACCTCTAAGTATTTGTCCATACTCCTGAGCAATAAGCGGAGGTGTTCAAGCTTAAATTTAAAGACTGTCATGTCAGAATCTGTCTGAGGGAGCGTCTTTCCTGAATCAGAAATTTATCCCTCAGATAACAAATCCCTTACCCCTACTTCAGAACATTGTGAGGGTATATCAGATACGGCTACTAAAGCGTCAGACTGCTCAGCTTTACTTAACTCACAGCTGTCACGCTTTCCTTGTAAACCAGGCAGTTTAGAAAAAACCTCTGTGAGGGTTTTATTCATAACTGTGGCCATGTCTTGTAAATGAATTTGACTCATTAGAGGTACTTGGCGTCACTTGTGCGGGAGTTACTGGTTGTGACACTTGGGGAGAGCTAGATGTCAAAAACTCATTTCCTTCTGTCTGAGATCATCTATTGCTATATTTTTCATTGCTAAAATATGCTCTTTATAATTTGTAGACATATCAGTGCAAGTGGGACACATTCTAAGAGGGGGTTCCACAATGGCTTCCAAACACATTAAACAAGGATTTTCCTTAGTGTCAGACATGTTAAACAGGCTAGTAATGAACAAGCAAGCTTGGAAAACACTTTATTCAAAGTAAATAATACTAAGAAAAAAACGGTACTGTGCCTTTAAGAGAAAAAAAGATGCACAAACTCTGCAAAACAGTGTAAAAAAGCAGTAAACTCAACGAAATTTTTACAGTAGCATCATAAAGCCTTAGTAACTTTGCACAGCTATGCAAATAAACAATTAACCCCTTAATGTAAAAACCGAATTGACAAAACGTCAAAAACCGGTAAAAAACGTTCAGCAGCCTACCTGCCCCTTATAAACGTTTTGTGGGGGGAAAAACTTCTTTACAGCCCTCAAACACAGCAGGACCCTCTGGAGAAGCAGTTGGATGTCTCTGAGGTAAAGAAACTGCGCAACTGAGGCGCGAAAATAGGCCCCTCCCACCTCACTCAATGTCATGGGGCCTAAAGGAAATACAACAGAGTGTTTCCTAAACTAGCCATGTGGGTTAATAACCCTTAAACAAGCCACAAAGACTCCTTAAAGTCCCTCAAAAAAACGTTATTGCAATAATAATAAAATAAAAATAAATAAAACAAGGCTTTATTTCAGTTTAAATGGAGTGATAGCAAAAATGCTAAAAAATTGTTCAGTAATTTTGGCACGGTTTTACCTGAAATTCCTGGTAGCGAAGGGGTTAATTTGTTACCAATAAAATAGTTTGTTTTTATTTATTAGTATAGTATTCCACAATTATATTGTTTATAGTGTGCACAATAGTATTTTAATTCAACACAGTGGAATCAAACCAATTATCCGGTATATTAAGTGCACAAATGATACTGGTATGCCAGTTTAAATTTAAACAACGTTTACTTCACTTTTATTCAGGGAATAAATATTAACATGTTTAAATGTCACCCATTTTTTTAGTACACTGTCCCTTTACGTGAGCTATTAAAGTGGAGGTCTTATTTGATTTTTTTTTATTCACTCTTTTGAACTATACCTGTGCATTAGCAGGTAGCGAGCATTATAGTAAATCGAGCAGTGAATGAACAGAGGAGATAAAAATAGCGCAAATATATACTAAACTGCAGATGTATTCATAAAGCAGCATCAAAAAGGACGCTTAAGACATGTTCCACAACAACAGAAAGTGGAAGCATTTGGGTGGAATAAATTTGTGATAATAGAAATTTCTGATAAGGAATATGGAAAGCCGAGATAATAGATGTTGTGGCAGAAAATGGATATATAGTGAATAGAAGCCAGTCAGCCGCTCATCGAAAATATCTTAACTTAAAAGCTAGATGTACTTATTGACAAAGACTGTGAATGGTTATCTGTGAATATATGAGCACAGCACAAATGAATCTTTTGCCATTACACAATGAGCTAAAATGCGATATAAATGTACACTGCAAGCAAATGCAGATAATCTTAATTCACTCAATATCCTTCTGCACTTCATTGTGTTTAATACATACATTTTAGCTGATTAATAAATCATTCTTACAATTGCAAGCACTTAATACGAAAACAAACTTTCTTTTGTTTTGGTTACAGAAAATTATATTTTTGAGACTATATGTAGAAATTTACTGCTAAACTTTTTTTTTTTTTCAATCTTATGTCCTTCCAAAAAAAAATTGCAATTGCCTATTTCACAACGTTTTTACTTCTGAAATACTTTCTAAATGTATGCTCCGATTTCTTATGAATCATTAAAATGCTAAGGTCGTAGTTGTATTCTAAAAAACAGAATTTATGCTTACCTGATAAATTACTTTCTCCAACGGTGTGTCCGGTCCACGGCGTCATCCATAACTTGTGGGAATATTCTCTTCCCCAACAGGAAATGGCAAAGAGCACAGCAAAAGCTGTCCATATAGTCCCTCCTAGGCTCCGCCCACCCCAGTCATTCGACCGACGGACAGGAAAAAAACAGGAGAAACCATAAGGTGCCGTGGTGACTGTAGTTAAAGAAAGAAATTCATCAAACCTGATTAAAAAACCAGGGCAGGCCGTGGACCGGACACACCGTTGGAGAAAGTAATTTATCAGGTAAGCATAAATTCTGTTTTCTCCAACATTGGTGTGTCCGGTCCACGGCGTCATCCATAACTTGTGGGAACCAATACCAAAGCTTTAGGTCACGGATGAAGGGAGGGAGCCAATCAGGTTACCTAAACAGAAGGCACCACGGCTTGCAAAACCTTTCTCCCAAAAATAGCCTCCGAAGAAGCAAAAGTATCAAATTTGTAGAATTTGGCAAAAGTGTGCAGGGAAGACCAAGTCGCTGCCTTACATATCTGATCAACAGAAGCCTCGTTCTTGAAGGCCCATGTGGAAGCCACAGCCCTAGTAGAGTGAGCTGTGATGCGTTCAGGAGGCTGCCGTCCGGCAGTCTCGTAAGCCAATCGGATGATGCTTTTCATCCAAAAGGAAAGAGAGGTAGCAGTAGCTTTTTGACCTCTCCTCTTGCCAGAATAAACGACAAACAGAGAAGATGTTTGTCTGAAATCCTTTGTTGCTTCTAAATAGAACTTTAAAGCACGAACTACATCTAAATTGTGTAACAAACGTTCCTTCTTTGAAACTGGATTCGGACACAAAGAAGGCACAACTATTTCCAGGTTAATATTCTTGTTGGAAACAACCTTTGGAAGGAAACCAGGTTTAGTACGCAAAACAACCTTATCTGAATGGAACACCAGATAGGGCGGATTACACTGCAAAGCAGATAACTCAGAAACTCTTCTAGCAGAAGAAATAGCAACCAAAAACAGAACTTTCCAAGATAACATCTTGATATCTATGGAATGTAGAGGTTCAAACGGAACCCCTTGAAGAACTGAAAGAACTAAATTCAGACTCCAGGGAGGAGTCAAAGGTCTGTAAACAGGCTTGATCCTGACCAAAGCCTGAACAAAAGCTTGAACATCAGGCACAGCTGCCAGTCGTTTGTGTAACAAGACAGATAAAGCAGAAATCTGTCCCTTTAGAGAACTCGCTGATAATCCCTTATCCAAACCTTCTTGGAGAAAGGAAAGGATCCTAGGAATTTTGATCTTACTCCATGAGAATCCCTTGGATTCACACCAACAGATATATCTTTTCCATATTTTATGGTAAATTTTTCTAGTTACAGGTTTTCTGGCTTGTACCAGAGTATCTATTACAGAATCCGAAAACCCAAGCTTAGATAAAATCAAGCGTTCAATTTCCAAGCCGTCAGCTGGAGGGAAACTAGATTTGGATGTTCGAATGGACCTTGTACTAGAAGATCCTGTCTCAAAGGTAGCTTCCATGGTGGAGCCGATGACATATTCACCAGGTCTGCATACCAAGTCCTGCGTGGCCACGCAGGAGCTATCAAGATCACCGAGGCACTCTCCTGCTTGATCCTGGCTACCAGCCTGGGAATGAGAGGAAACGGTGGAAACACATAAGCTAGGTTGAAGGTCCAAGGCGCTATTAATGCATCCACTAGAGTCGCCTTGGGATCCCTGGATCTGGACCCGTAGCAAGGAACCTTGAAGTTCTGACGAGACGCCATCAGATCCATGTCTGGAATGCCCCATAATTGAGTCAACGGGGCAAATATCTCCGGGTGGAGTTCCCACTCCCCCGGATGGAATGTCTGACGACTCAGATAATCCGCCTCCCAGTTTTCCACTCCTGGGATGTGGATCCTCCGCCCATTTTATGATTTTGGTCACTTCTCTCATCGCCAGGGAACTCCTTGTTCCCCCCTGATGGTTGATGTAAGCAACAGTCGTCATGTTGTCTGATTGGAATCTTATGAATCTGGCCTTTGCTAGTTGAGGCCAAGCCCTGAGAGTATTGAATATCGCTCTCAGTTCCAGAATGTTTATCGGGAGAAGAGACTCTTCCCGAGACCATAGCCCCTGAGCTTTCAGGGAGTCCCAGACCGCGCCCCAGCCCACTAGACTGGCGTCGGTCGTGACAATGACCCACTCTGGTCTGCGGAAGCTCATTCCCTGGGACAGGTGATCCTGGGTTAGCCACCAACGGAGTGAGTCTCTGGTCTTCTGATCCACTTGAATCACTGGAGACAAGTCTGTATAGTCTCCATTCCACTGTTTCAGCATGCACAGATGTAATGGTCTTAGATGAATTCGCGCAAAAAGAACTATGTCCATTGCTGCAACCATCAACCCTACTACTTCCATGCACTGAGCTATGGAAGATCGTGGAACAGAGTGAAGAACTTGACAAGCGTTTAGAAGTTTCGACTTTCTGACATCTGTCAGGAAAATCTTCTATTATTGTCCCCAAGAAAGGAACTCTTGTCGACGGAGACAGGGAACTTTTTTCTATGTTCACTTTCCATCCGTGAGATCTGAGAAAGGCCAGAACGATGTCTGTGTGAGCCTTTGCCTTTGAAAGAGACTACGCTTGTATCAGAATGTCGTCCAAGTAAGGTGCCACTGCAATGCCCCTTGGTCTTAGAAGCGCTAGAAGGGACCCGAGTACCTTTGTGAAAATCCTTGGAGCAGTGGCTAGCCCGAATGGGAGAGCCACAAACTGGTAATGTTTGTCCAGAAAGGCGAACCTTAGGAACTGATGATGATCTTTGTGGATAGGAATATGTAGATACGCATCCTTTAGATCCACGGTAGTCATAAATTGACCCTCCTGGATTGTGGGTAAAATCGTTCGAATAGTTTCCATTTTGAACGATGGCACTCTGAGAAATTTGATCTTTAAATCCAGAATTGGTCTGAAAGTTCCCTCTTTTTTGGAAACTACAAACAGATTTGAGTAAAACCCCATTCCTTGTTCCACGGTTGGAACTGGGTGTATCACTCCCATTTTTAACAGGTCTTCTACACAATGTAAGAATGCCTGTCTCTTTATTTGGTTTGAAGATAAGTGAGACATGTGGAACCTTCCCCTTGGGGGTAGTTCCTTGAATTCCAGAAGATAACCCTGAGAAACTATTTCTAGTGCCCAGGGATCCTGAACATCTCTTGCCCAAGCCTGAGCGAAGAGAGAGAGTCTGCCCCCTACTAGATCCGGTCCCGGATCGGGGGCTACTCCTTCATGCTGTTTTGGTAGCAGCAGCAGGCTTCTTGGCCTGCTTACCCTTGTTCCAGCCTTGCATCGGTTTCCAAGCTGGTTTGGTTTGTGAAGCATTACCCTCTTGTCTAGAGGCTGCAGAGTTGGAGGCCGGTCCGTTCCTGAAATTGTGAAAGGAATGAAAATTAGACTTATTCTTGGCCTTGAAAGGCCTATCTTGTGGGAGGACGTGGCCTTTACCCCCAGTGATGTCTGAGATAATCTCTTTCAATTATGGCCCAAAAAGGGTTTTCGCCTTGAAAGGGATATTAAGCAATTTTGTCTTGGAAGATACATCCGCTGACCAAGACTTTAGCCAGAGCGCTCTGCGTGCCACAATTGCAAACCCTGAATTTTTCACTGCTAATCTAGCTAACTGCAAAGCGGCATCTAAAATAAAGGAATTAGCTAACTTAAGTGCGTGAATTCTGTCCATAACCTCCTCATACGGAGTCTCTCTACTAAGTGACTTTTCTAGTTCCTCGAACCAGAACCACGCTGCTGTAGTGACAGGAATAATGCACGAAATAGGTTGCAGGAGGTAACCTTGCTGTACAAAAATCTTTTTAAGCAAACCCTACAATTTTTTATCCATAGGATCTTTGAAAGCACAATTATCCTCAATAGGAATAGTAGTGCGCTTGGCTAGTGTAGAAACTGCCCCCTCGACCTTAGGGACTGTCTGCCATAAGTCCTTTCTGGGGTCACAATTATCACACAATTTTGAAGGGGGAGACACATTGGCTTCCATACATACAGAACATAGTTTATCTGAAGGCACAGACATGTTAAACAGGCTTAAACTTGTCAATAAAGTACAAAAACCGTTTTAAAACAAAACCGTTACTGTCTCTTTAAATTTTAAACAGGGAACACTTTATTACTGAATATGTGAAAAACTATGAAGGAATTGTTCAAATTTAACCAAATTTTCACCACATTGTCTTAAAGCATTCCAAGCATTGCACCCCAAATCTTAGACCTTTAACCCTTAAAATGACGAAACCGGAGCCGTTTACAGTTTTAACCCCTCTACAGTCCCAGCTACAGCCTTTGCTGCGACTTTACCAAACCCAGGGGGGTATACAATACCAAATGAAGCCTTCTAGGAACCTTTTCAACTACTTTCAGACCCACACACATGCAGCTGCATGTCCTGCTCTCAAAAGTAACTGCGCAGTAATGGCGCGAAAATGAGGCTGTGCCTACTACAGAGAAGGCCCTTCCTGACTGGGAAGGTGTCTAAACCAGTGCCTGACGTAAAAAAAAAACGTTCCCCAAAGTTTATAAAGTGTGAATTTCAACATCAAGCTATATAAAATGCTCAAATAAAGCAATCGATCTAGCCCATAAAAGTGTCTACCAGTTTTATAGCCCATATTAAGCCCTTTATTCTGTTTGAGACTAAGAAAATGGCTTACCGGTCCCCATGAGGGGAAATGACAGCCTTCCAGCATTACACAGTCTTGTTAGAAATATGGCTAGTCATACCTTAAGCAGAAAAGTCTGCCAACTGTTTCCCCCAACTGAAGTTATCTCATCTCAACAGTCCTATGTGGAAACAGCAAACGATTTTAGTTACTGCTGCTAAAATCATACTCCTCTCACAAACAGAACTCTTCATCTTTTTCTGTTTCAGAGTAAATAGTACATACCAGCACTATTTTAAAATAACAAACTCTTGATAGTAGAATAAAAAATTACAACTAAACACCACATACTCTTCACCATCTCCGTGGAGATGCTGCTTGTTCAGCGGCAAAGAGAATGACTGGGGTGGGCGGAGCCTAGGAGGGACTATATGGACAGCTTTTGCTGTGCTCTTTGCCATTTCCTGTTGGGGAAGAGAATATTCCCACAAGTTATGGATGACGCCGTGGACCGGACACACCAATGTTGGAGAAAAGTAAACAAAATAATTACTATATAGCACCTAAAAAGTTGAGCCTTTATGTGAAACTTACTTTGGTTGTCAGCAATTTAGTGATTTCTTAGCACAAGGTAACTCACATACACACACATATATACAACTGAGTAGGTCAAGGACGTGACAAAATACGGTCAAAGATCCTGGGTCTTGAAATTATGGAAAGGTCTGCTCTATTTAGAAGATATCTCACTACCATAGCTTTACAAATCTAGTTTTTCTGTTATCAGGAAAGGCAAAAAAAATACACTTATCTTTCAAAAATTTGAAACCAATGTCATTTGGAAAGTATTTTTATTTTTTATTTACCTGTGAGCTTGTGATCCTGTTGGGCCTGTGAGCCCTTTCATGTTTTTATGCTGTGCCGAATAAACGGAAGATTTTTACCTTTATGAATTGACTGTCTTTGCGGTGCGCCCTATTCCTGGATTATTCTGTATTTATTTGATAAGTTGGCAGACTTATCTTGGGGCTGCATAGCGGAGCTTTCGTGGTTAGCAGAGCATTCCCACTCTCCATTGAGCCGTCAGGAGGATTGGAGTCTCCACCCCTAGAAGCTATCAAGTCTGGAGCGGTGAGTTGTGCGCTTTTCACACAGACCTTTGCTGTGTTGTTTGATTCAGGGAAACTCCTGGTCTCCTGGTGGTCACTCTTAAACCTCATGTCTTTAACCAAGTTCTAACATGTTAAAAAAAAACTTAATCACTCTTGATTGTATAATAGATTGTGTCTAACTACAGTCCTTGTGGTTGGGGAGCATTATGCCAAAATCTATATGCCCAAGGTCAATGGATCACCAATGGTTCACCAAAGATTGCAAACCTTTTCTTGGAGTCAGGTGCATATAGGAATATAACAAATGTACATATCCCAGGTCTTCAGACACTCTGAATGCATTAAAACAATTCAAACAGAATGGCAATTGCACATAACTGCCTTTCTGAAGTTGGTGGAATATCAGGATAGGGAGAAAATAGTTTTTTATTGCATAAGACAGCAATAGGCAAGTTCACTTTTCTTCATTGTAATCTTTAGAAGCTGCAACTAGCAGCTTGGCAACTCCATCTCAAATATTCCAGCAGAAGTCATTCAGGCCAAACTCAAAAGAAGAAAATCGTCAACCTATACAGCAAATGATACAGTTTGGGACACATTTTGTTTGTGGCTAATGGGTCATAATTTATCTATAAGCAAAAATTTAATCTTCTGTATTTACTTGATGGATACTTTCAAACTCTAACACTTTGAAAGATCAAGTTTAATCAATTCAGGAATATCTGGTGCTGAATGGTCTCAATATCCTTTATTCATTCAATTATATCTACATATCTACCTTAGGAAAGTATTTCAGACTCTACAATTAACAATTTGGTATTCCTCAGGGGCATAAGGAGGGAAATGCTCCTGCTAAGACCACAATTTCAAGTTGGACAGTACCAGGGCCGGATTGGCCTGCCGGGAAGCCGGGCGAAATCCGGTGGGCCAGACTAGCTGTGGCCGGCATTGTTTTAAAATGTATTAATTGCTCTATGCCTCTAATTTCAAATGATATAAATCATATCAGCCCTAGCTTCCCAAACTGATCTTTTTAATACTGCCCTCCCCCACGGTCAGCATCAGTGGTGTAACAGTAGCCAAAATGAAATGGGCTAGCGTGTGACTCTTAGGAAGCATTGGAATTTAAAGTACACATGGCTGCCTGCTTTACATACTTTGTACATCGTAATGCACAGTTTACATTTGTAGACTGTACAATCTATATGTACTGCAGTGTGAGATATTAAATAGATACCTCCCTGCCTCATCTTCCCCGGCGCAGCAGGTCCTACACAATCTTATACAGATAATCAGACCGGCACTTCCTCTGTCTTTATGGAGTAAACCATATACACTGCAATGGGAGGGGGGCACAAAGGAGTGAGATCAAGTAACCAGACAAATTTAATTTCCAAAAAACAGAATTTATGCTTACCTGATAAATTACTTTCTCCAACGGTGTGTCCAGTCCACGGCGTCATCCTTACTTGTGGGATATTCTCTTCCCCAACAGGAAATGGCAAAGAGCCCAGCAAAGCTGGTCATATGATCCCTCCTAGGCTCCGCCTACCCCAGTCATTCGACCGACGTACAGGAGGAAATATGCATAGGAGAAACCATATGATACCGTGGTGACTGTAGTTAGAGAAAATAATTCATCAGACCTGATTAAAAAAACCAGGGCGGGCCGTGGACCGGACACACCGTTGGAGAAAGTAATTTATCAGGTAAGCATAAATTCTGTTTTCTCCAACATAGGTGTGTCCGGTCCATGGCGTCATCCTTACTTGTGGGAACCAATACCAAAGCTTTAGGACACAGATGAAGGGAGGGAGCAAATCAGGTCACCTAAATGGAAGGCACCACGGCTTGCAAAACCTTTCTCCCAAAAATAGCCTCTGAAGAAGCAAAAGTATCAAATTTGTAAAATTTGGCAAAAGTGTGCAGTGAAGACCAAGTCGCTGCCTTACATATCTGGTCAACAGAAGCCTCGTTCTTGAAGGCCCATGTGGAAGCCACAGCCCTAGTGGAGTGAGCTGTGATTCTTTCAGGAGGCTGCCGTCCGGCAGTCTCATAAGCCAAACGGATAATGCTTTTAAAGGGACACTGAACCCAAATGTTTTCTTTCGTGATTCAGATAGAGCATGCAATTTTAAGCAACTTTCTAATTTACTCCTATTATCAAATGTTCTTCATTATCTTGCTATCTTTATTTGAAATGCAAGAACGTAAGTTTAGATGCCGGCCCATTTTTGGTGAACAACCTGGGTTGTTCTTGCTGATTGGTGGATAAATTCATCCACCAATAAAAAAGTGCTGTCCAGAGTTCTGAACACAAAGAAACGCTTAGATGCCTTCTTTTTCAAATAAAGATAGCAAGAGAACGAAGAAAAATTTGATAATAGGAGTAAAATAGAAAGTTGCTTAAAATTGCATGCTCTATCTGAATCACGAAAGAAAAAAATTGGGTTGAGTGTCCCTTTAAGCCAAAAAGAAAGAGAGGTAGAAGTTGCTTTTTGACCTCTCCTTTTACCAGAATAAACAACAAACAAAGAAGAAGTTTGTCTGAAATCTTTAGTGGCCTCTAAATAGAATTTTAGAGCATGGACTACGTCCAAATTGTGTAACAAACGTTCCTTCTTTGAAACTGGATTCGGGCACAAAGAAGGTACAACTATCTCCTGGTTAATATTCTTGTTGGAAACAACTTTCGGAAGAAAACCAGGCTTAGTACGCAAAACCACCTTATCTGCATGGAACACCAGATAGGGCGGAGAACACTGCAGAGCAGATAACTCAGAAACTCTTCTAGCAGAAGAAATTGCAACCAAAAACAAAACTTTCCAAGATAATAACTTAATATCTACGGAATGTAAGGGTTCAAACGGAACCCCTTGAAGAACTGAAAGAACTAGATTAAGACTCCAGGGAGGAGTCAAAGGTCTGTAAACAGGCTTGATTCTAACAAGAGCCTGAACAAACGCTTGAACGTCTGGCACAGCTGCCAGCCTTTTGTGAAGTAAAACAGATAACGCAGAAATCTGTCCCTTCAGAGAACTTGCAGATAATCCCTTCTCCAAACCCTCTTGTAGAAAGGATAAAATCCTAGGAATTTTTATCTTGTTCCATGGGAATCCTTTAGATTCACACCAACAGATATATTTTTTCCATATCTTATGGTAAATTTTTCTAGTTACAGGCTTTCTAGCCTGAATCAGAGTATCTATTACAGAATCTGAAAACCCACGCTTTGATAAAATCAAGCGTTCAATCTCCAAGCAGTCAGTTGGAGAGAAACCAGATTCGGATGTTCGAATGGACCTTGAACAAGAAGGTCCTGTCTCAAAGGTAGCTTCCATGGTGGAGCCGATGACATATTCACCAGGTCTGCATACCAAGTCCTGCGTGGCCACGCAGGAGCTATCAAGATCACCGAAGCCCTCTCCTGGTTGATCCTGGCTACCAGCCTGGGAATGAGAGGAAACGGTGGGAAAACATAAGCTAGGTTGAAGGTCCAAGGTGCTACTAGTGCATCTACTAGAGTCGCCTTGGGATCCCTGGATCTGGACCCGTAACAAGGAACCTTGAAGTTCTGACGAGACGCCATCAGATCCATGTCTGGAATGCCCCATAATTGAGTTATTTGGGCAAAGATTTCCGGGTGGAGTTCCCACTCCCCCGGATGGAATGTCTGACGACTCAGAAAATCCGCTTCCCAATTTTCCACTCCTGGGATGTGGATTGCAGACAAGTGGCAGGAGTGATCCTCCGCCCATTGAATTATCTTGGTCACTTCCTCCATCGCCAGGGAACTCCTTGTTCCCCCCTGATGGTTGATATATGCAACTGTCGTCATGTTGTCTGATTGAAACCTTATGAATTTGGCCTTTGCTAGATGAGGCCAAGCTTTGAGAGCATTGAATATCGCTCTCAGTTCCAGAATGTTTATCGGGAGAAGAGATTCTTCCCGAGACCATAGACCCTGAGCTTTCAGGGGTTCCCAGACCGCGCCCCAGCCCACCAGACTGGCGTCGGTCGTGACAATGACCCACTCTGGTCTGCGGAAGCTCATTCCCTGTGACAGATTGTCCAGGATTAGCCACCAACTGAGTGAATCTCTGGTCCTTTGATCTACTTGAATCGTCGGAGACAAGTCTGTATAATCCCCATTCCACTGTCTGAGCATGCACAGTTGTAATGGTCTTAGATGAATTCGTGCAAAAGGAACTATGTCCATTGCTGCAACCATCAATCCTATTACTTCCATGCACTGCGCTATGGAAGGACGAAGAACAGAATGAAGAACTTGACAAGAGCTTAGAAGTTTTGATTTTCTGACCTCTGTCAGAAAAATCCTCATTTCTAAGGAGTCTATTATTGTTCCCAAGAAGGGAACTCTTGTTGACGGGGACAGAGAACTTTTTTCTTTCTATGTTCACTTTCCATCCGTGAGATCTGAGAAAGGCTAGGACGATGTCCGTATGAGCCTTTGCTTTTGACAGAGACGACGCTTGAATCAGGATGTCGTCCAAGTACGGTACTACTGCAATGCCCCTTGGTCTTAGAACCGCTAGAAGGGACCCTAGTACCTTTGTGAAAATTCTCGGAGCAGTGGCTAATCCGAATGGAAGTGCCACAAACTGGTAATGCTTGTCCAGAAAAGCGAACCTTAGGAACTGATGATGTTCCTTGTGGATAGGAATATGGAGGTACGCATCCTTTAAATCCACCGTGGTCATAAATTGACCTTCCTGGATGGTAGGAAGGATCGTTCGAATGGTTTCCATTTTGAACGATGGAACCCTGAGAAATTTGTTTAGGATCTTGAGATCTAGAATTGGTCTGAATGTTCCCTCTTTTTTGGGAACTATGAACAGGTTGGAGTAAAACCCCATCCCTTGTTCTCTTATTGGAACTGGATGAATTACTCCCATCTTTAACAGGTCTTCTACACAATGTAAGAATGCCTGTCTTTTTATTTGGTTTGAAGATAATTGAGACCTGTGGAACCTTCCCCTTGGGGGTAGTTCCTTGAATTCCAGGAGATAACATTGAGAAACTATTTCTAGTGCCCAAGGATCCTGAACATCTCTTGCCCAGGCCTGAGCAAAAAGAGAAAGTCTGCCCCCCACCAGATCCGGTCCCGGATCGGGGGCCATCCCTTCATGCTGTTTTGGTAGCAGTGGCAGGCTTCTTGGCCTGCTTACCCTTGTTCCAGCCTTGCATCGGTCTCCAGGCTGGTTTGGGTTGAGAAGTATTACCCTCTTGCTTAGAGGATGTAGAAGTAGAGGCTGGTCCGTTTCTGCGAAAGGGACGAAAATTAGGCTTATTTCTAGCCTTAAAAGACCTATCCTGAGGAAGGGCGTGGCCCTTTCCACCGGTGATGTCTGAAATAATCTCTTTCAAATCAGGACCAAACAGTGTTTTGCCCTTGAAAGGGATGTTAAGCAATTTTGTCTTGGAAGACACATCTGCTGACCAAGACTTTAGCCAGAGCGCTCTGCGCGCCACGATAGCAAACCCTGAATTTTTCGCCGCTAATCTCGCTAATTGCAAAGCGGCATCTAGAATAAAAGAGTTAGCCAATTTAAGTGCATGAACTCTGTCCATAACCTCCTCATACGAAGATTCTTTATTGAGCGACTTTTCTAGTTCTTCGAACCAGAAACACGCTGCCGTAGTGACAGGAACAATGCATGAAATTGGTTGAAGAAGGTAACCTTGCTGAACAAACATTTTTTTAAGCAAACCCTCTAATTTTTTATCCATAGGATCTTTAAAAGCACAACTATCTTCTATGGGAATAGTAGTGCGTTTGTTTAGAGTAGAGACCGCCCCCTCGACCTTAGGGACTGTCTGCCATAAGTCCTTTCTGGGGTCGACTATAGGAAATAATTTCTTAAATATAGGGGGAGGAACAAAAGGTATGCCGGGCCTTTCCCATTCCTTGTTTACTATGTCCGCCACCCGCTTGGGTATAGGAAAAACATCGGGGGGTACCGGAACCTCTAGGAACTTGTCCATCTTACATAATTTCTCTGGAATGACCAAATTGTCACAATCATCCAGAGTAGATAATACCTCCTTAAGCAGTGCGCGGAGATGTTCTAATTTAAATTTAAATGTTACAACATCAGGTTCAGCTTGTTGAGAAATTTTTCCTGAATCTGAAATTTCTCCCTCAGACAAAACCTCCCTCCTGGCCCCTTCAGATTGGTGTGAGGGTATGTCAGAAACGTTATCATCAGCGTCCTCTTGCTCTTCAGTGTTTAAAACAGAGCAATCGCGCTTTCTTTGATAAGTAGGCATTTTAGATAAAATATTTGCAATAGAATTATCCATAACAGCCGTTAATTGTTGCATAGTAAGAAGTATTGGCGCACTAGATGTACTAGGGGCCTCTTGTGTGGGCAAAACTGGTGTAGACACAGAAGGGGGTGATGCAGTACCATGCTTACTCCCCTCATCTGAAGAATCATCTTGGGCACTATTATTATCTGTGGCATCATTGTCCCTACTTTGTTTGGACACCATGTCACAATTATCACATATATTTAAATGGGGAGACACATTGGCTTTCATACATATAGAACATCGTTTATCTGATGGTTCAGACATGTTAAACAGGCTTAAACTTGTCAACAAAGCACAAAAAACGTTTTAAAATAAAACCGTTACTGTCACTTTAAATTTTAAACAGAACACACTTTATTACTGAATATGCGAAAAAGTATGAAGCAATTGTTCAAAATTCACCAAAATTTCACCACAGTGTCTTAAAGCCTTAAAAGTATTGCACACCAAATTTGAAAGCTTTAACCCTTGAAATAATAAACCGGAGCCGTTTTTACATTTAACCCCTATACAGTCCCAGGAATCTGCTTTGCTGAGACCCAACCAAGCCCAGAGGGGAATACGATACCAAATGACGCCTTCTATAAGCTTTTTCAGTGGATCTTAGCTCCTCACACATGCATCTGCATGCCTTGCCTTCCAAAAACAACTGCGCATTAGTGGCGCGAAAATGAGGCTCTGCCTATGACTAGAGAAGGCCCCCATCTGAAAAAGGTGTCCATACAGTGCCTGCCGTTTTTTAACAACAATCCCCAAGATTATAATAACTATAAAGAGCTATAATCTGTCAAATATGCTTAGCAAAGTAATCGTTTTAGCCCAGAAAAATGTCTACCAGTTTTTTAAGCCCTTATAAAGCCTTTATTCTTTTACTTAATCTAAGAAAATGGCTTACCGGTCCCCATAGGGAAAATGACAGCCTTCCAGCATTACCAAGTCGTGTTAGAAATGTGGCCAGTCATACCTCAGGCAGAAAAGTCTGCCAACTGCTTCCCCCAACTGAAGTTACTTCATCTCAACAGTCCTGTGTGGAAACAGCAATCGATTTTAGTAACGTTTGCTAAAATCATCTTCCTCTTACAAACAGAAATCTTCTTCTCTTTTCTGTTTCAGAGTAAATAGTACATACCAGCACTATTTCAAAATAACAAACACTTGATTGAAGAATAAAAACTACATTTAAACACCAAAAAAACTCTTAGCCATCTCCGTGGAGATGTTGCCTGTGCAACGGCAAAGAGAATGACTAGGGTAGGCGGAGCCTAGGAGGGATCATATGACCAGCTTTGCTGGGCTCTTTGCCATTTCCTGTTGGGGAAGAGAATATCCCACAAGTAAGGATGACGCCGTGGACCGGACACACCTATGTTGGAGAAATATATATATATATATATATATATATGTTGTGTCATTTATTATGTGCTGGTCCCTTGGGAGAACGTTCACAGTAAGCAGAACTTCACTCAAAGTTAAATAAAATAAATTAATGTTCAGTGTCCCTTAGTGCCCATAGTAGAACAGTGCATGAGGGTGGGGCTTCCTGCTGCTAAAGGAAACTTCCTATGCAGCTTGCAGGACACTGACTGAGAAGGGAGCACCGCAGAGGCTGTGTGGAGATAAGGTTGTATGTGTTGTGTCTGGGGAAGCTGCTGTGTATTGAGTGTGTATGTGGTTTCCAGTGTTGAGTGTGTGTTGGTGGCAATTATTGTGTATGTGTTGTGTCTAAGGGAAGCTGCTGAGTATGAGTGTGTTTCACTTGGTGACAATGTCAGTGTGTGTTTTCCAGTGTGTGTGGTGGTGTGGCTGGGGGAGCTGATGTGTATGAGTGTGTGTAACTTGGTGACAATGTCTGTGTTGTGTATGAGTGTGTGGTGTGGTAATGTCTGTGTGTGTTTTACAGTGTGTATGTGTTGTGTATGAGTGTGTGTAACTTGGTGACAATGTCTGTGTGTGTTTTTCAGTGTGTATGTGTTGTGTATGAGTGTGTGTAACTTGGTGACAATGTCTGTGTGTGTTTTTCAGTGTGTATGTGTTGTGTATGAGTGTGTGTAACTTGGTGACAATGTCTGTGTGTGTTTTTCAGTGTGTATGTGTTTTGTATGAGTGTGTGTAACTTGGTGACAATGTCGGTGTGTGTTTTACAGTGTGTATGTGTTGTGTATGAGTGTGTGTAACTTGGTGACAATGTCTGTGTGTGTTTTACAGTGTGTATGAGTGTGTGGTGTATGAGTGTGTGGTGTGGTAATGTCTGTGTGTGTTGTGTATGGTGTGGTAATGTCTGTGTGTGTGTGTGTTGTGTATGAGTGTGTGTTGTGTATGAGTGTATGGTGTGGTAATGTCTGTGTGCGTATGAGTGTGTGGTGTGGTAATGTCTGTGTGTGTATGTGTTGTGTATGAGTGTGTGGTGTGGTAATGTGTGTATGTGTTGTGTATGAGTGTGTGGTGTGGTAATATCTTGTGTGTTTTACAGTGTGTATGTGTTGTGTATGAGTGTGTGGTGTCGTAATGTGTGTATGTGTTGTGTATGAGTGTGTGGTTTGGTAATGTCTGTGTGTGTATGTGTTGTGTATGAGTGTGTGTAACTTGGTGACAATATCTGTGTGTGTTTTACAGTGTGTATGAGTGTGTGGTGTATGAGTGTGTGGTGTGGTAATGTCTGTGTGTGTTGTGTATGAGTGTATGGTGTGGTAATGTCTGTGTGTGTGTGTGTTGTGTATGAGTGTGTGTTGTGTATGAGTGTATGGTGTGGTAATGTCTGTGTGTGTATGAGTGTGTGGTGTGGTAATGTCTGTGTGTGTATGTGTTGTGTATGAGTGTGTGGTGTGGTAATGTGTGTATGTGTTGTGTATCAGTGTGTGGTGTGGTAATGTGTGTATGTGTTGTGTATGAGTGTGTGGTGTGGTAATGTGTGTATGTGTTGTGTATGAGTGTGTGGTGTGGTAATGTGTGTATGTGTTGTGTATGAGTGTGTGGTGTGGTAATGTGTGTATGTGTTGTGTATGAGTGTGTGGTTTGGTAATGTCTGTGTGTGTATGTGTTGTGTATGTTGTGGTAATGGCAGTGTGTATGTTTTGTGCTTGGGGGAGCAGCTCTGTACAAGTGTGTGTTGGTGGCAATGTCTCTGTGTGTTTTACAGTGTGTATGGGTTGTGTATGAGTGTGTGGTGTGGTAATTGCTGTGTGTATTTTACAGTGTGTATGTGTTGTGCTTAGGGGCGTTGCTGGCAACGTGTGTGTGGATCACAGAATGTAAATGGCTTTGAGGGCCTGTGTGTCTGCATATGTGATATCCTTGTGCCTGTGCAACTTCATGTGTTTGTGAAACCTGGTGGATGACTGTAAAAAAGCTGGAAAGTAAGGTTGGTGTATGCGTGAGTTCTTGTTTTATTGTGTTGTAGTGGCTATATGTTCTTACTAGCTGGTTGTGAAGGGTGGCAATACTTATGTTTAATCACAAAAAATAAATACAAAAAAACACACAGATACCTACATTAGAGACATTTCTTTATGTATTTTTTTTCTAGGTTGGCATAAAAGTGTCTATGTAGGTGTCTGAGATATACATAGTTTTACAGACTAAACTGAATATAGGGCTGGTCTTCAAATTTTTCCAGGGCTGCTTTTTATTCCCAGTCCGGCCCTGGACAGTACAATGTTTCATTAAAGGGTCATGAAACAGGTTGGGATCTGTGCATATCCTAAAAGGTCTAATTAATTAAAAATAGTTTGAATAAAAAAAATGTTTAAAAATTGCTGGCAAAGTATTTTAAAATAATTTTCAAAAATAAGTAAAATGAATTACATAGTTAAGCTGTCTGGAGCAGCCAACTCCACCCCTCCTTGTCAGTGTTTAGACACAGGCATTGTATTTCAACTGAGTTCACAGCTTCTAGGCCTGCTCCAGCAGATAATTCCTATGCACTTTTGCATTCTACCAAAAGAAAAATAGATACAGCCATAGAAGGAAATGTGTGGGGGAGGAAGAGCTTTACAATTCAGAAACTAAAAAACATAATTTATGCTTACCTGATAAATTTATTTCTCTTGTAGTGTATCCAGTCCACGGATCATCCATTACTTATGGGATATTAACTCCTCCCCAACAGGAAGTGCAAGAGGATTCACCCAGCAGAGCTGCTATATAGCTCCTCCCCTAACTGCCATTACCAGTCATTCGACCGAAAACATGCAGAGAAAGCAAAACCATAGGGTGCAGTGGTGACTGTAGTTTAATGGAAAAATTACCTGCCTTAAAGTGACAGGGCGGGCCGTGGACTGGATACACTACAAGAGAAATAAATTTATCAGGTAAGCATAAATTATGTTTTCTCTTGTTAAGTGTATCCAGTCCACGGATCATCCATTACTTATGGGATACCAATACCAAAGCTAAAGTACACGGATGACGGGAGGGACAGGCAGGCTCTTTATACGGAAGGAACCACTGCCTGAAGAACCTTTCTCCCAAAAACAGCCTCCGAAGAAGCAAAAGTGTCAAATTTGGAAAATTTGGAAAAAGTATGAAGAGAAGACCAAGTTGCAGCCTTGCAAATCTGTTCAACAGAAGCCTCATTCTTAAAGGCCCAAGTGGAAGCCACAGCTCTAGTAGAATGTGCTGTAATTCTTTCAGGAGGCTGCTGTCCAGCAGTCTCATAGGCTAACCGTATTATGCTACGAAGCCAAAAGGAGAGAGAGGTAGCCGAAGCTTTTTGACCTCTCCTCTGACCAGAATAAACGACAAACAGGGAAGACGTTTGTCGAAAATCCTTAGTTGCCTGTAGATAAAATTTCAGGGCACGGACTACATCTAGATTGTGTAGCAGACGTTCCTTTTTCGAAGAAGGATTAGGACACAAAGATGTAACCACAATCTCTTGATTGATATTCCTGTTAGTGACCACCTTAGGTAGGAACCCAGGTTTAGTACGCAGAACTACCTTGTCTGAATGAAAAATCAGATAAGGAGAATCACAATGTAAGGCAGATAACTCAGAGACTCTTCGAGCCGAGGAAATCGCCATTAAAAACAGAACTTTACAAGATAACAACTTGATATCAATGGAATGAAGGGGTTCAAACGGAACCCCCTGTAAAACATTAAGAACTAAGTTCTAACTCCATGGTGGAGCAACAGTTTTAAACACAGGCTTGATCCTAGCTAAAGCCTGACAAAAAGCTTGAACGTCCGGAACTTCTGACAGACGTTTGTGTAAAAGAATGGACAGAGCTGAAATCTGTCCCTTTAAGGAACTAGCGGATAAACCCTTTTCTAAACCTTCTTGTAGAAAAGACAATATCCTCGGAATCCTAACCTTACTCCATGAGTAACTCTTGGATTCGCACCAATATAAGTATTTGCGCCATATCTTATGGTAAATCTTTCTGGTAACAGGCTTCCTAGCCTGTATTAAGGTATCAATAACTGACTCAGAAAAACCACGTTTTGATAAAATCAAGCGTTCAATTTCCAAGCAGTCAGCTTCAGAGAAATTAGATTTTGATGTTTGAAGAGACCCTGGATCAGAAGGTCCTGTTTCAGAGGTAGCGACCAAGGTGGACAGGATGACATGTCCACTAGATCTGCATACCAAGTCCTGCGTGGCCATGCAGGCGCTATTAGAATCACTGATGCTCTCTCCTGTTTGATTCTGGCAATCAATCGAGGAAGCATCGGGAAGGGTGGAAACACATAAGCCATCCCGAATGTCCAAGGTGCTGTCAAAGCATCTATCAGAACCGCTCCCGGATCCCTGGATCTGGACCCGTAACGAGGAAGCTTGGCGTTCTGTCGAGACGCCATGAGATCTATCTCTGGTTTGCCCCAACGTCAAAGTATTTGGGCAAAGACCTCCGGATGAAGTTCCCACTCCCCCGGATGAAAAGTCTGACGACTTAAGAAATCCGCCTCCCAGTTCTCCACTCCCGGGATGTGGATTGCTGACAGGTGGCAAGAGTGAGACTCTGCCCAGCGAATTATCTTTGATACTTCCATCATTGCTAGGGAGCTTCTTGTCCCTCCCTGATGGTTGATGTAAGCTACAGTCGTGATGTTGTCCGACTGAAACCTGATGAACCCCCGAGTTGTTAACTGGGGCCAAGCCAGAAGGGCATTGAGAACTGCTCTCAATTCCAGAATGTTTATTGGTAGGAGACTCTCCTCCTGATTCCATTGTCCCTGAGCCTTCAGAGAATTCCAGACAGCGCCCCAACCTAGTAGGCTGGCGTCTGTTGTTACAATTGTCCAGTCCGGCCTGCTGAATGGCATCCCCCTGGACAGATGTGGCCGAGAAAGCCACCATAGAAGAGAATTTCTGGTCTCTTGATCCAGATTCAGAGTAGGGGACAAGTCTGAGTAATCCCCATTCCACTGACTTAGCATGCACAATTGCAGCGGTCTGAGATGTAGGCGTGCAAAGGGTACTATGTCCATTGCTGCTACCATTAAGCCGATCACCTCCATGCATTGAGCTACTGACGGGTGTTGAATGGAATGAAGGACACGGCATGCATTTTGAAGCTTTGTTAACCTGTCTTCTGTCAGGTAAATCTTCATTTCTACAGAATCTATAAGAGTCCCCAAGAAGGGAACTCTGAGTGGAAAGAGAGAACTCTTCTTTTCGTTCACCTTCCATCCATGCGACCTTAGAAATGCCAGTACTAACTCTGTATGAGACTTGGCAGTTTGAAAGCTTGAAGCTTGTATCAGAATGTCGTCTAGGTACGGAGCTACCGCAATTCCTCGCGGTCTTAGTACCGCCAGAAGAGCACCCAGAACCTTTGTGAAGATTCTCGGAGCCGTAGCCAATCCGAATGGAAGAGCTACAAACTGGTAATGCCTGTCTAGAAAGGCAAACCTTAGATACCGGTAATGATCTTTGTGAATCGGTATGTGAAGGTAAGCATCCTTTAAATCCACTGTGGTCATGTACTGACCCTTTTGGATCATGGGTAAAATTGTCCGAATAGTTTCCATTTTGAACGATGGAACTCTTAGGAATTTGTTTAGGATCTTTAAATCCAAGATTGGCCTGAAAGTTCCCTCTTTTTTGGGAACCACAAACAGATTTGAGTAAAACCCTTGTCCTTGTTCCGACCGCGGAACCGGATGGATCACTCCCATTAATAAAAGATCTTGTACGCAGCGTAGAAACGCCTCTTTCTTTATTTGGTTTGTTGACAACCTTGACAGATGAAATCTCCCTCTTGGGGGAGAGAATTTGAAGTCTAGAAGGTATCCCTGAGATATGATCTCTAACGCCCAGGGATCCTGGACATCTCTTGCCCAAGCCTGGGCGAAGAGAGAAAGTCTGCCCCCCACTAGATCCGTTCCCGGATCGGGGGCCCTCGATTCATGCTGTCTTAGGGGCAGCAGCAGGTTTCCTGGCCTGCTTGCCCTTGTTCCAGGACTGGTTAGGTCTCCAGCCTTGTCTGTAGCGAGCAACAGCTCCTTCCTGTTTTGGTGCAGAGGAAGTTGATGCTGCTCCTGCTTTGAAATTACGAAAGGAACGAAAATTAGACTGTCTAGCCTTAGGTTTGGCTCTGTCTTGAGGCAGGGCATGGCCTTTACCTCCTGTAATGTCAGCGATAATTTCTTTCAACCCGGGCCCGAATAAGGTCTGCCCTTTGAAAGGTATATTAAGCAATTTAGATTTAGAAGTAACGTCAGCTGACCAGGATTTTAGCCACAGTGCTCTGCGTGCCTGAATGGCGAATCCGGAATTCTTAGCCGTAAGTTTAGTTAAATGTACTACGGCATCTGAAATAAATGAGTTAGCTAACTTAAGGGCTTTAAGCTTGTGTGTAATCTCATCTAATGGAGCTGATTCAAGTGTCTCTTCCAGAGACTCAAACCAAAATGCTGCTGCAGCCGTGACAGGCGCAATGCATGCAAGAGGTTGCAATATAAAACCTTGTTGAACAAACATTTTCTTAAGGTAACCCTCTAACTTTTTATCCATTGGATCTGAAAAGGCACAGCTATCCTCCACCGGGATAGTGGTACGCTTAGCTAAAGTAGAAACTGCTCCCTCCACCTTAGGGACCGTTTGCCATAAGTCCCGTGTGGTGGCGTCTATTGGAAACATCTTTCTAAATATCGGAGGGGGTGAGAACGGCACACCAGTTCTATCCCACTCCTTAGTAACAATTTCAGTAAGTCTCTTAGGTATAGGAAAAACGTCAGTACTCGCCGGTACCGCTAAATATTTATCCAACCTACACATTTTCTCTGGTATTGCAACTGTGTTACAATCATTCAGAGCCGCTAACACCTCCCCTAGTAATACACGGAGGTTTTCCAGCTTAAATTTAAAATTTGAAATATCTGAATCCAGTTTGTTTGGATCAGAACCGTCACCCGCAGAATGAAGCTCTCCGTCCTCATGTTCTGCAAATTGTGACGCAGTGTCTGACATGGCCCTAATATTATCAGCGCACTCTGTTCTCACCCCAGAGTGATCACGCTTACCTCTTAGTTCTGGTAATTTAGCCAAAACTTCAGTCATAACAGTAGCCATATCCTGTAATGTGATTTGTAATGGCCGCCCAGATGTACTCGGCGCTACAATATCACGCACCTCCCGAGCGGGAGATGCAGGTACTGACACGTGAGGCGAGTTAGTCGGCATAACTCTCCCCTCGTTGTTTGGTGAAATATGTTCAATTTGTACAGATTGACTTTTATTTAAAGTAGCATCAATACAGTTAGTACATAAATTTCTATTGGGCTCCACTTTGGCTTTAGCACATATAGCACAGATATCTTCCTCTGAATCAGACATGTTTAACACACTAGCAAATAAACTAGCAACTTGGAAATACTTTTCAAGTAATTTACTATAATATGAAAACGTACTGTGCCTATAAGAAGCACAGAAAAAGTTATGACAGTTGAAAATTAATAAACTGAAAAGTTATAGCATCAAATCTTTGTAAAAAACACAATTTTAGCAAAGGATTGCTCCCATTAGCAAAGGATAACTAACCCTGATAGCAGAAAAAAAATACAGAAATAAACGTTTTTTTATCACAGTCAACTACAATCTCACAGCTCTGCTGTGAGTGATTACCTCCCTCAAAACAAGTTTTGAAGACCCCTGAGTTCTGTAGAGATGAACCGGATCATGCAGGGAAGACAATAAACTTCTGACTGAATTTTTTGATGCGTAGCAAAAGCGCCAAAAAAAGGCCCCTCCCCCTCACACATAACAGTGAGAGAGATCAGTAAACTGTCATAAATTAAATAAAACGACTGCCAAGTGGAAAAAAATAGTGCCCAAAACATTTTTTCACCCAGTACCTCAGAAAATTAAACGATTTTACATGCCAGCAAAAAACGTTTAACATTAATAAATTGAGTGTTATTAAAAAGCCTGTTGCTAGTCCCTGCAAATTAGGCTAAAGTTTTATGCATACAGTATAATTCCAGTGAAGTGCCATTCCCCAGAATACTGAAGTGTAAAATATACATACATGACAGCCTGATACCAGTTGCTGCTACTGCATTTAAGGCTGAGTTTACATTATATCGGTATGGCAGAATTTTCTCATCAATTCCATTGTCAGAAAATAATAAGCTGCTACATACCTCTTTGCAGATTAATCTGCCCGCTGTCCCCTGATCTGAAGTTTACCTCTCCTCAGATGGCCGAGAAACAGCAATATGATCTTAACTACTCCGGCTAAAATCATAGAAAAACTCAGGTAGATTCTTCTTCAAATTCTACCAGAGAAGGAATAACACACTCCGGTGCTATTATAAAATAACAAACTTTTGATTGAAGGTATGAAACTAAGTATAATCACCACAGTCCTCTCACACATCCTATCTATTCGTTGGGTGCAAGAGAATGACTGGTAATGGCAGTTAGGGGAGGAGCTATATAGCAGCTCTGCTGGGTGAATCCTCTTGCACTTCCTGTTGGGGAGGAGTTAATATCCCATAAGTAATGGATGATCCGTGGACTGGATACACTTAACAAGAGAAATAAAGGATTAATGGTCAGGCACTGCAGTATACATTTGCAGGAAAAGTAATTAAAGTACATATTATAATTTGTCTCTATCCCAACTTTTTTTATGTCCCTTTCAGACCTATTAGACTAGGGCACTCTCTATATCCGGCTTGATCAAAACCATGATGAGCAGCAGCCCAAAGATATCTAAAACTTTCCTTACATATTAATATTTGGATGTGCAACAGGCAGCAGAAGCCAGTTTGGGGAAGAAAATACTTTCATGATAAACTTTCTTTATAACAGTATTTATCTTTCTCTGTTATCATTGGTTGCCCATCCTTCATTAGCTAGGGTTAGACAATATAAAATAAATTAAATTCAACGCATCAATTTTTTATAACTTGTCTCATACCTCTAGACCAGTGATGGCGACCTTGGAATTCCATATGTTTTAAAACTACATTTCCCTTGATGCTCAATTGGACTTCAGAGTGTCTAAGCATAATGGGAAATGTAGTTCTAAACATCTGGAGTGCCAAGGTTCACCATCACTGCTCTAAGCAATATTCACTAGGCTCCCACCCTCTTTATCTTGCCCAGTCAAACTGAGTTTTCAATAAACAGAGCAGGGCGGAACTACAGGAGGTGCAGAGGTTGCAACTGCGACTGGGCCCCCGAGCTTAAAAAAAAAAATAATAAAAAAAAAAAAATCTTCAATAAAAACATTGACCTGCCACTGCCTGCACTGATATCATGTGAGTGTGATGTGATGCTCCACTAGTGTTTCTGACTACAGGGGTTAGTGTTTATGTTTTACCCATTGGTGTTTATGTGTGTGTGTGTGTGTGTGTGTGTATTTATGCATGTATGTGTGTGTGTGTGTGTGTTTGTGGAACCAGCAAATTACAAACCTTGTTACTACAGCATGGGGGGGGGGGGGTCAGACCATCTCACAGACTGTGGGTTCAGGGTATCTCCTTTTGCAGACATGTAATATGATTCACTTTTTTTTCTGTGTTAAATGTTAATTTTTTTTTTTATCAAATTCACTTTTTTTGGGGGGAGGGGCTTCTTAGATTTTTACATCTGGGCCCTGTGGTTTCTAGTTACACCTCTGAAACAGAGTATATATATATCTGTATTCCAATTAGTTGTTATAATCCATGGTTAGTACATCCCAACTGTGGTTTGTGAACCCCCTGTGTTGGATCCTAAAAATCACCAGTAAGATATTATAACGTTTAATACTATAAAATAAATGTATTCCTGGCTCATATTATTGTAGTGTTGGGAACTATGTGGATTCTTCATTTGAAACAAAGTGAATTACTGGGTCAATTGTAAAAAAAACCCAAAAAAACATACAAATATATTATAACTTACGTGAGCTTTTGAAATCTTTCTTCTTCATTCGCCGTCTCATCAGTGTCCCGCGTGGGCTGGTGGGATAAAGGCTTCGAGGTAGGGTCCCCATGTTGAGTGAGCTTAGGCTGTACGCACTCATGGAGGTAGGAGAGAAGGAGGAGGAAACCAGTGCTGCTGTAAGAAAGACAATAGTTTGTCTATAGCACTTAAGTGACATCATTAATGGCTTCTTAAGGCCCATTTATAATTGCTAGTTTGTTTAATTCCTTGTCTGTTCAAGTGGGCTGCAGTGCATTGCTTTGTAGCCAAGGGATTAAAGGGACAGAACACTGACATTTTAGTACAAATTGTTTACTGTGTGCAATAAAACAACTTTGCAATATAGTTTTATTAGTGTTGCCATTTTTTCCTGTAATTTAAACCTGGAAATTAAAGGTTTTCCCAATTCTGACAACAGGAATGGCACACGGAAAGCCTCACAATCCTAACCCTGTCATATATATGTACCTAATTAGCTTCAGGAGATGATCACATAATGAACTGCAAAACAATATATATTTTGCTAACATAATGACAGCTGTAGCTGTGTTTACTTCAGTAACAAATCCTAATTGGTTCTACGGCAAGTTATAGGTAAAGTTTGGTTATTGAAAAAAAAGTGCAGAAACAAGGTCATAATGCATTCAAAATATTTTTAAGCTCACCGAATATATTAATATATTGCAAGACTGCAGTAATTACAAGGTGTTTACTGTCCCTTTAAGTATAGTTTCAAAATTCAGACGAGGACATCCCATTTAGTGACAACAATGTGTTTATACAACTCAAATAATACATTGAGGAAGAAGGAAACAGCTTGTTTTTCTCTTTAGACTCATTACGGTCAACATTAAAGAGATTCACTCAATCATAAATCATTATGAGTCCTAAAGGCAACTGTCAATTTACTAAGCACTTTGTATCTTACAGGTTTTATTTTATCATAATTGATCTGTAGAACATGTAACTGATGTCTGCATCTGTTTTGCACTTAATGTTGTCAAAGCAATACATTTGCTGAAGCAGTATAAAAACAAAACAAACAAAACTGCTGTCAAAAACCAATACTGAGCGGCGGCCACAAACAAGCCGCAAATCTGACGTGCGGTTTTTGTATTGTCCAGGGGAAATATACAATGAAATAGAAAAAAGATGTGTTTGCTTTGTATATACATAAATGGCTATGTCAGGGGGACACTTCTGTGACAGAATATGTCATGTTAAAAAGCATGTTGAAAGTAAAATATTTATACCTGCTTTTTGAAAGAGACTTTCTTACAGCTGAAAAGAAAAGACATATTGAAGCTTTAGATTGAACTTATAGGGACAGTAAGCACCATGAGACTTTAATATAAAAGGTTTAGTTATACATAGTAAAACTTTACAATAGCTTTTGTGCCCCATTTTCCTGTAATTTAACCCTGAAAATTGTGACTTTTCTCTTTCTGAGAAATGAAAAACACACCCTGTAGACTTCTTAAGGCCAGCCCTGCTACATATCTTTCTCTAATTGACTTTAACAGATAAACCTTATACTAACAATATGACCATGGCAAGTCTTGTCAGCCCAGATAGGCTCCTCCAAATAAGGTGGAGTTTGGCAGCTGAAAAACAATTGCTGCAAACAATATGTAGATTTGTTTTAAAAAACATTTAGATTTGGCTGACATGTTATCTTATAGCAAGACAACAGAAATGTCTTGTAATTACAAGGTGTTTACTGTCCCATTAAAGGGACGGTTTGCTCTCATTTTATCAGACATTACAACTGCCCTATATGCTGTGAGACACTGCTGAACAGGGCCCATGTCAGTCGCTTCTACCATTTTTATGTCCAGGCTTTGTAAAGTCTGCAATAGTGATTATAAATGAACATATATATGCATAGCATATAACATTCATTGATCACTGACTTGAAAAATAAATGTATACAAAAATGTTTAAAGTAATTTATCACTTTAATTTTGTTAGCACAAATTATAAGGGTTTGTAGAGCAGTTTAGGGATATACCTTTTGAAAAGCCTGATGTAACTGATATTTATAGTTTACTTTGTTGGGGCTAGTTAGGGAAATGTAAATAAGTTTATGCTCTGGCTTGAGCAATCAACCTGTTGAATGTTGCAGGGTAAGTTAAAGGGACATGAAAACCAATTTTGTTTCTTTTATGATTCAGATAGATCATAGATTTTTGAACAACTTTCCAATTTGTTTTATTGAAAAAGCAGCAATTCTATTACGAGAGGCTTATATGTACAGCCACCAATTAGCAGCCATCCCCCATTTCCTCAGCCTACCTAGGTTTGCTTTTAACTAAAGATAGTAACCGAATTATGTAAATGTGATATTAAAGGTAAATTAGAAAATTGTTTAAAATTATATGATATATCTAAATCGTGAAAGTTTCAATTTCAGCTTTCATGTCCCTTTAATTGACATTGCAGTGTTGGTTTATTTTGCTTTATTACATATTTTATATCAGGCATTACGTTTTAGTTTAATGTCCATTTAACATCTTTGATATTGGTTCCAACTGTAAATAAAAAAATTTTTTTTTAAAACAATCTGAGGGTCTGAGGTATAAAAATGAATCCCTTTAAGGGAGACTGGTGGTTATCACCACACTAAAGCCTTAATACATAAGGTAGGAAAGAATGACTGACTATCTTTAACTAGTAATGAAAATGTTTAAACCTTTTTTTTTTTTTTTTTTTAAAGGGAGTGAATGAAGTTTGTCAGATGTAGTTATGCACTTGTCTACACCTTAGTCATCTTAAAGTCTTACCTTAGCTTAACCCCTTAGTGACCAGACCATTTTTCAATTTTCTTACCCTTAAGGACCAGGGCTATTTTCACATTTCTGCGATGTTTGTGTTTAGCTATAATTTTCCTCTTACTCATTTACTGTACCCACACATATTATATACAGTTTTTCTCGCCATTATATGGAATTTCTAAAGATACCATTATTTTTATCATATCTTATAAATTACTATAAAAAATATATAAAATATGAGGAAACAATTGAAAAAAACACACTTTTTCTAACTTTGACAAAATCTGTTATACATCTACAACCATCAAAAAACACCCATGTTAAATAGTTTCTAAATTTTGTCCTGAGTTTAGAAATACCCTATGTTTACATGTTCTTTGCTTTTTTTTGCAAGTTATAGGGCAATAAGTACAAGTAGCACTTTGCTATTTCCAAACAATCCCCCCCCCAAAAAAAAAAATTAGCGATAGTTACATTGTAACACTGATATCTGTCAGGAATCCCTGAATAACCCTTTACATGTATATATATTTTTTTTTTATAGTAGACAACCCAAAGTATTGATCTAGGCCCATTTTGGTATATTTCATGCCACCATTTTACCACCAAATGCGATCAAATAAAAAAAATCGTTAACTTTTTCACAAAATTTAGCTTTCTCACTGAAATTATTTACAAACAGCTTGTGCAATTATGGCACAAATGGTTGTAAATGCTTCTCTGGGATCCCCTTTGTTCAGAAATAGCAGACATTTTTGGCTTTGGCATTACTTTTTGGTAATTAGAATGCCGCTGTGCACCACACTTGTATTATGCCCAGCAGTGAAGGGGTTTATTAGGTAGCTTGTAGGGTTAATTTTAGCTTTAGTGTAGTGTAGTAGACAACCCAAAGTATTGATCTAGGCCCATTTTGGTATATTTCATGCCACCATTTCCCCACTAAATGCAATCAATTAAAAAAAATTGTTAACTTTTTCACTAAAGTAAGGTTTCTCACTGAAAGCTCTCTAACCCTCCCCCTCTACCTATTTTCCTCCATCTTGGGTACTGGAAGCTGTCTGCCTTTTCCCAGTTTGCTAAAAAACAAATAGGTACTTTTTTTTTTTATTTCAAATCCAATTTTCTGTAGTGTAGCTGCCCCCCCTCAATACTCTTCCCCTCCCAGATCCCTTTTCCAACATTTATTCTCCCCCTCTCCTTCTCCATCCTTCCCATGCATTGTGTATGAGTTGCGCTTGCGCTCCGACTCACTCGCGCACACTGCAGGGACGGTATCCAGAATCCCTCCAACGATGGGCAGACCACCCACCTCCCTGCTATGGCTCCCACCCACCAACCATCGGCACCATCGATGGCCGATGCAGAGAGGGCCACAGAGTGTCTCTCTCTGTATCGGATGCTTAAAAAAGGTTATTGCAGGATGCCTCAATATCGAGGCATCACTGCAATAACCTGAGAGCAGCTGGAAGCGATCACAAACCCCTGACGACCTGCCAGGCACGTCCTTGGTCATTAACTGACACCCTTTGTAGGACGTGCCTGACACGTCCTCTGTCGCCAAGGGGTTAAGCTACAAATAGCCTCCTGCACCCTTTCTATATCATGCAGCAGGAATGGTAAAACAGTTATTTTTAAAATGAATAGTGTTTCTGGCCAGATTGAAATGGCTGCCAAGCTCCACCCACTGATGACATCACGATCTGGGCTGCATATTGCTTCCAATCACAAAAGGCTCACTAGTTGTATTTAACAGACTGTCAATGCTTTTCAGCAGAGTGCATAGATGCAGCCCAGCTCCTGATGTCATCAGTGGGTGGAGCTTGGCAGCCATTTTAAAATAACTTTTTTTTACCATTGCTGCTGCGTGATATAGAAAAGGGTAAAGGAGGCTATTTGCAGCTTAATCTAAGGTAAGACTTTAAGATGACTAAGGTGTAGACTGTTCCTTTAAATTAACCTGCAGCTAATGTATCATTTTAATGCAATTTTTAAAAAAAAGTGTAAATATACTACTTTTTATATGCTCTTCAAAAGAATTTTAATGTTATATCATTAAATGGCAACTAGAATTAATATGTTGAAGCATAGGTTGTATTATAGACTGCCCTGCTAGAGTGCTGTCTTTTTAGGTGCTGCTAAACTCAAACACTTGCTACCAGCAGTTATTACAGGTTTGTATCATTAGTAGGAAAAGCAGAGAAATATAGTCAAAGCTCAAATGCCTGAAATGAGAAAGCATGAAAAACAAAAGAAAAAATGAGTGAAAATAAAGAAAAAGTTAGGAGAAAAAAGGGTGGCACATTACGAAGGAGATTTTGAGGAGGTGGTTTCTGGCATTTGATGGCTGGCTTCC